>NC_052331.1:26925651-27150651 GCF_016432855.1 Salvelinus namaycush
ATCAATGTTTGATTTGTTTTCAAAGTCTTTGTGGGCCTGTGTAATCTGTGCGAAATATGTGTCTCTATTATGGTCATACATTTGGCAGGAGGTTAGGAAGTGCAGCTCAGTTTCCACCTCATTTTGTGGGCAGTGTGCACATAGACTGTCTTCTCTTGAGAGCCAGGTTTGCCTATGGCGGCCTCTCAATAGAAGGCTATGCTCACTGAGTCTGTACACAGTCAAGGATTTTCTTAATCCCTTCCCTCCCTCCCCATCTCTATTTTCATCTCCTCTTCCCTCTCCTGCAGAGTTGTCTCTCATACATATTTTACATATCTAAAAAAAAACGTACTCAACTCAAGCTTTGTGCACAGCTGGATGGCCCGTGTGATTTTGGTATCAGTGCGTGCGTGCGTGTGTGCGTGTGTGCGTTCGATGTGAATGTGTTGATTTCTACTTCATTTATTTGTATGCCTGTGGGTGCATGTAGTTTGTGTTTGCCCTGTATGTATCTATGTGCCACTTCACATTTGTGTATGCCGTGTGTATGGCGTGTGTATGCCGTGTGTATGGCGTGTGTATGCCGTGTGTATGCCGTGTGTATGGCGTGTGTATGCCGTGTGTATGCCGTGTGTATGGCGTGTGTATGCCGTGTGTATGCCGTGTGTATGCCGTGTGTATGCCGTGTGTATGCCGTGTGTATGGCGTGTGTATGCCGTGTGTATGCCGTGTGTATGGCGTGTGTATGGCGTGTGTATGCCGTGTGTATGGCGTGTGTATGCCGTGTGTATGCCGTGTGTATGCCATAGGAGTAGTGGTAGAGCATCCAGGGAATGTGTGCGTGTGTTTGTGTCCATGTGTGTGCAGTCATGTGACCCTCACCTCTCTCAGTTCATGACTATCTCCTAACCCTTGACTAGGTCTTTATTTGGGGGGGGGGGGGGGGGGGGGGGTTCCAGCGGTGTGTTTTCAAGAGTATAGCACTCTATGTCTCTCAGCCAGCCCTGCCCTTTGTGTGTGTCTGTGTATTAGAGGCCTTATTTCATAAAAACCTGTCTCTGTAAATCTCTCATGCTCTCGCTGCCTCCCTCCTGAGACACATGGAGCGAGGGAGGAATGGAGGGAGAGAGAGATGGAGATAGAGAAAGAGAGAGGGTTGCAGCTCGCGTTCCTAAGCTTTCTCTCTTTCATGCTCTCGAACTTTCCCTATTTTTTTCTCTCTTTGCCTCTCCCTCTACCCCTCTCCCTCTACCCCCCTCTCTCGACCCCTCTCTCTCTACCCCTCTCTCTATACCCCTCTCTCTCTACCCCCCTCTCTCTACCCCTCTCTCTCTACCCCTATCCATCTACCCCTCTCCCTCTACCACTCTCTCTCTACCCCATCTCTCTACCCCCCTCTCTACCCCTCTCTCTCTACCCCCCTCTCTCTACCCCCCTCTCTCTACCTCTCTCCCTCTACCCCTCTCTCTCTACCCCTCTCCCTCTACCCCTCACTCTATACCCCTCTCTCTCTACCCCTATCCATCTACCCCTCTCCCTCTACCACTCTCTCTCTACCCCCCTCTCTCTACCCCTCTATCTCTGTCAGTCTCATTTTCTCATTCTCCACTCACTCTTGTCTTTCACATATTCCCACCATTTCTCTTTCTCTCTTTCCCTTGTTTTTGTCTGTCACATTCTGTTCATCCTTCCTCTCACAATCCCTCCACAACCACAGCCGCATCCAGTCTTCAATGAGGTCCAGAGGGCTGCACTGAAAATGAGTTATATTTCCTCACATTCAAAATGTGCAAAAGATACTCCTCCATCGATCGTTTTTGGATACTCCTGGACTGTCTGGCTTTCATTTTGGTGATTATTATAATTTCTACAGGACTTCGTTTAGTGTATTGAAGTATATTAAAATATATATATATATTTTGTTTATCTGTCGGCCCTAGCCCCGAACTCAGGCCCTGTGTGTAGTTAACCGACCCGCTCTGCCCATTCATCGCCATTTTACCTGTTGTTGTTGTCTTAGCTGATTAGCTGTTGTTGTCTTAGCTGATTAACTGTTGTTGTCTTAGCTGATTAACTGTTGTTGTCTTACTCGTTGTTGCCTTAGCTAGCTCTCCCAATCAACAACTGTGATTGCTTTATGCTTCGCTTTATGTCTCTCTCAAATGTCAATATGCCTTGTATACTGTTGTTTAGGATAGTTATCATTGTTTTAGTTTACAGCGGAGCCTCTAGTCCCACTCTACATGCCTCAGATTCCTCCTTTGTCCCACCCCCCACACATGCGGTGACCTCAACCTGTTGTGCTGCAGAATGAGGACCCAAAAGCGACGTAATAGTAACAGAGTCTTTATTCCAGAATAAAACAAATAATGATTCTCCTGGATACTATCCTCTCGTCAACAGAGAGGAACGACTGGAGACGCGACCACAGACTGCAGGTCGCTTCAGGAAGGCACTGGCCGTAGCTGACATTGACACCTGCTCACACGCAGCATCTGAAGAAGGCAAAGAACACGACAGGGCGGAACAAGGACACAGGAACAGCAAACGTCAAACAAGAATCCGACAAGGACAGAAGCGGAAAACAGAGGGAGAAATAGGGACTCTAATCAGAGGGCAAAATAGGGGACAGGTGTGAAAGAGTAAATGAGGTCGTTAGGAGAATGAGAAACAGCTGGGAGCAGGAACGGAACGATAGAGAGAGAGAAAGAGGGAAAGAACCTAATAAGACCAGCAGAGGGAAGCACAGGGACAAGACATGATGAAAGACAAAACATGACAGTACCCCCCCACTCACCGAGCGCCTCCTGGCGCACTCGAGGAGGAACCCTGGCGGCAACGAAGGAAATCATTAATCAACGAACGGTCCAGCACGTCCCGAGATGGAACCCAACTCCTCTCCTCAGGACCGTAACCCTCCCAATCCACTAAGTACTGGTGACCACGTCCCCGAGAACGCATGTCCATGATCTTCCGTACCCTGTAAATAGGAGCGCCCTCGACAAGGACGGGGGGGGGGGAGGGAAGACGAATGGGGGCGCGAAGAAAAGGCTTGACACAAGAGACATGGAAGACAGGGTGGACGCGACGAAGATGTCGCGGAAGAAGCAGTCGCACAGCGACAGGATTGACGACCTGAGAGACACGGAACGGACCAATGAACCGCGGAGTCAACTTGCGAGAAGCTGTCGTAAGGGGAAGGTTACGAGTGGAAAGCCACACTCTCTGACCGCGACAATACCTAGGACTCTTAATCCTACGTTTATTGGCGGCTCTCACAGTCTGCGCCCTGTAACGGCAAAGTGCAGACCTGACCCTCCTCCAGGTGCGCTCACAACGTTGGACAAAAGCCTGAGCGGAGGGAACGCTGGACTCGGCGAGCTGGGACGAGAACAGAGGAGGCTGGTACCCAAGACTACTCTGAAACGGAGATAGCCCGGTAGCAGACGAAGGAAGCGAGTTGTGAGCGTACTCAGCCCAGGGGAGCTGTTCTGCCCAAGACGCAGGGTTTCGAAACGAAAGGCTGCGTAATATGCGACCAATCGACTGATTGGCCCTTTCTGCTTGACCGTTAGACTGGGGATGAAACCCGGAAGAGAGACTGACGGAAGCACCAATCAAACGACAGAACTCCCTCCAAAACTGTGACGTGAATTGCGGACCTCTGTCTGAAACGGCGTCTAACGGGAGGCCATGAATTCTGAACACATTCTCAATGATGATTTGTGCCGTCTCCTTAGCGGAAGGAAGCTTAGCGAGGGGAATGAAATGTGCCGCCTTAGAGAACCTATCGATAACCGTAAGAATCACAGTCTTCCCCGCAGACGAAGGCAGACCGGTAATAAAGTCTAAGGCGATGTGAGACCATGGTCGAGAAGGAATGGGAAGCGGTCTGAGACGACCGGCAGGAGGAGAGTTACCTGACTTAGTCTGCGCGCAGTCCGAGCAAGCAGCCACGAAACGGCGCGTGTCCCGCTCCTGAGTAGGCCACCAAAACCGCTGGCGAATAGAAGCAAGCGTACCCCGAACGCCGGGGTGGCCAGCTAACTTGGCAGAGTGAGCCCACTGAAGAACAGCCAGACGAGTAGAGACAGGAACGAACAGAAGGTTACTAGGACAAGCGCGCGGCGACGCAGTGTGAGTGAGTGCTTGCTTTACCTGTCTCTCAATTCCCCAGACAGTCAACCCGACAACACGCCCCTCAGGGAGAATCCCCTCGGGGTCGGTAGAAGCCACAGAAGAACTAAAGAGACGGGATAAGGCATCAGGCTTGGTGTTCTTATTTCCCGGACGATAGGAAATCACGAACTCGAAACGAGCGAAAAACAACGCCCAACGAGCCTGACGTGCATTAAGTCGTTTGGCAGAACGGATGTACTCAAGGTTCTTATGGTCAGTCCAAACGACAAAAGGAACGGTCGCCCCCTCCAACCACTGTCGCCATTCGCCTATGGCTAAGCGGATGGCGAGCAGTTCGCGGTTACCCACATCATAGTTGCGTTCCGATGGCGACAGGCGATGAGAAAAGTAAGCGCAAGGATGGACCTTATCATCAGACTGGGAGCGCTGAGACAGAATGGCTCCCACGCCCACCTCTGAAGCGTCAACCTCGACAATGAATTGTTTAGTGACGTCAGGAGTAACAAGGATAGGGGCGGATGTAAAACGCTTCTTGAGGAGATCAAAAGCTCCCTGGGCGGAACCGGACCACTTAAAGCAAGTCTTGACAGAAGTCAGAGCTGTGAGAGGGGCAGCCACTTGACCGAAATTACGAATGAAACGCCGATAGAAATTAGCGAAACCGAGAAAGCGCTGCAACTCGACACGTGACTTAGGAACGGGCCAATCGCTGACAGCCTGGACCTTAGCGGGATCCATCTGAATGCCTTCAGCGGAAATAACAGAACCGAGAAATGTGACAGAGGAGACATGAAAGGCGCACTTCTCAGCCTTCACGTAGAGACAATTCTCTAAAAGGCGCTGGAGTACACGTCGAACGTGCTGAACATGAATCTCGAGTGACGGTGAAAAAATCAGGATATCGTCAAGGTAAACGAAAACAAAAATGTTCAGCATGTCTCTCAGTACATCATTAACTAATGCCTGAAAGACAGCTGGAGCATTAGCGAGACCGAACGGCAGAACCCGGTATTCAAAATGCCCTAACGGAGTGTTAAACGCCGTTTTCCACTCGTCCCCCTCTCTGATGCGTACGAGATGGTAAGCGTTACGAAGGTCCAACTTAGTAAAGAACCTGGCTCCCTGCAAAATCTCGAAGGCTGACGACATAAGGGGAAGCGGATAACGATTCTTAACCGTTATGTCATTCAGCCCTCGATAATCCACGCAGGGGCGCAGAGTACCGTCCTTCTTCTTAACAAAGAAAAATCCCGCTCCGGCGGGAGAGGAAGAAGGCACCACGGTACCGGCGTTGAGAGAAACAGACAGATAATCCTCGAGAGCCTTACGTTCGGGAGCCGACAGAGAGTATAGTCTACCCCGAGGGGGAGTGGTCCCCGGAAGGAGATCAATACAACAATCATACGACCGGTGAGGAGGAAGGGAGCTGGCTCTGGACCGACTGAAGACCGTGCGCAGATCATGATATTCCTCCGGCACTCCTGTCAAATCACCAGGTTCCTCCTGAGTAGAGGGGACAGAAGACACAGGAGGGATAGCAGACATTAAACACTTCACATGACAAGAAACGTTCCAGGATAGGATAGAATTACTAGACCAATCAATAGAAGGATTATGACATACTAGCCAGGGATGACCCAAAACAACAGGTGTAAAAGGTGAACGAAAAATCAAAAAGGAAATGGTCTCACTGTGGTTACCAGATACTGTGAGGGTTAAAGGTAGTGTCTCACATCTGATACTGGGGAGAAGACTACCATCTAAGGCGAACATGGGCGTGGGCTTCCCTAACTGTCTGAGAGGAATGTCATGTTTCCGAGCCCATGCTTCGTCCATAAAACAACCCTCAGCCCCAGAGTCTATCAAGGCACTGCAGGAAGCAGCTGAACCGGTCCAGCGTAGATGGACCGACAAGGTAGTACAGGATCTTGATGGAGAGACAGGAGTAGTAGCGCTCACCAGTAGCCCTCCGCTTACTGATGAGCTCTGGCTTTTACTGGACATGACATGACAAAATGTCCCGCAGAACCGCAATAGAGGCAAAGGCGGTTGGTGATTCTCCGTTCCCTCTCCTTAGTCGAGATGCGAATACCTCCCAGCTGCATGGACTCAGTCTCTGAGCCGGTGGGAGGAGATGGTTGAGATGCGGAGAGGGGAAACACCGTTAACGCGAGCTCTCTTCCACGAGCTCGGTGACGAAGATCTACCCGTCGTTCTATGCGGATGGCGAGTGCAATCAAAGAGTCCACGCTGGAGGGAACCTCCCGGGAGAGAATCTCATCCTTAACCTCAGCGTGGAGTCCCTCCAGAAAACGAGCGAGCAACGCCGGCTCGTTCCAGTCACTGGATGCAGCAAGAGTGCGAAACTCTATAGAGTAATCCGTTATGGATCGATCACCTTGACATAGGGAAGCCAGGGCCCTGGAAGCCTCTTTCCCAAAAACTGAACGATCAAAAACCCGTATCATCTCCTCTTTAAAGTTCTGATAAACGTTAGAACACTCAGCCCTTGCCTCCCAGATAGCTGTGCCCCACTCCCGAGCCCGACCAGTAAGGAGTGATATGACGTAAGCGATCCGAGCTCTCTCTCTTGAGTATGTGTTGGGCTGGAGAGAGAACACAATATCACACTGGGTGAGAAAGGAGCGACACTCAGTGGGCTGCCCAGAGTAACATGGTGGGTTATTAACCCTAGGTTCCGGAGACTCGGAAGACCAGGAAGTAGCTGGTGGCACGAGACGAAGACTCTGAAACTGTCCTGAGAGATCGGAGACCTGAGCGGACAGGGTCTCAACGGCATGACGAGCAGCAGACAATTCCTGCTCGTGTCTGCCGAGCATTGCTCCCTGGATCTCGACGGCAGTGTTGCGAGAATCCGTAGTCGCTGGGTCCATTCTTGGTCGGATTCTTCTGTTGTGCTGCAGAATGAGGACCCAAAAGCGACGTAATAGTAACAGAGTCTTTATTCCAGAATAAAACAAATAATGATTCTCCTGGATACTATCCTCTCGTCAACAGAGAGGAACGACTGGAGACGCGACCACAGACTGCAGGTCGCTTCAGGAAGGCACTGGCCGTAGCTGACATTGACACCTGCTCACACGCAGCATCTGAAGAAGGCAAAGAACACGACAGGGCGGAACAAGGACACAGGAACAGCAAACGTCAAACAAGAATCCGACAAGGACAGAAGCGGAAAACAGAGGGAGAAATAGGGACTCTAATCAGAGGGCAAAATAGGGGACAGGTGTGAAAGAGTAAATGAGGTCGTTAGGAGAATGAGAAACAGCTGGGAGCAGGAACGGAACGATAGAGAGAGAGAAAGAGGGAAAGAACCTAATAAGACCAGCAGAGGGAAGCACAGGGACAAGACATGATGAAAGACAAAACATGACACAACCAGTATAACCAGCACTTCCAGAGATGCAACCTCTCTTATCATCACTCAGTGCCTGGGCTTACCTCCACTGTACCCGCACCCCACCATACCCCTCTCTGCACATTATGCCCTGAATTTATTCTACCACGCCCAGAAATCTGCTCCTTTTATTCTCTGTCCCCAACGCACTAGACGACCAATTTTGATAGCCTTTAGCCGTACTCTCATCCTACTCCTCCTCTGTTCCTCGGGTGATGTGGAGGTTAACCCAGGCCCTGTGTGTCCCCAGGCACTCTCATTTGTTGACTTCTGTAATCGAAAAAGCCTTGGTTTCATGCATGTTAACATCAGAAGCCTCCTCCCTAAGTTTGTTTTACTCACTGCTTTAGCACACCAAAAATTCTGAGATTTCCATGCCCAACTACAACATTTTCCATCAAGATAGAACTGCTGAAGGGGGAGGAGTTGCAATCTACTGCAGAGATAGCCTGCAAAGTTCTGTCATACTTTCCAGGTCTATGCCCAAACAGTTCGAACTTCTAATTTAAAAAATTAATCTCTCCAGAAATAAGTCTCTCACTGATGCCGCCTGTTATAGACCCCCCTCAGCTCCCAGCTGTGCCCTGGACACCATATGTGAATTGATGGCCCCTCATCTATCTTCAGAGTTCGTTCTGTTAGGTGACCTAAACTGGGATATGCTTAACACCCCGGCAGTCCTACAATCTAAGCTAGATGCCCTAAATCTCCCACAAATCATCAAGGAACCCACCAGGTACAACCCTAAATCCGTAAACATGGGCACCCTCATAGATATTATCCTGACCAACTTGCCCTCCAAATACACCTCTGCTGTCTTCAATCAGGATCTCAGCGATCACTGCCTCATTGCCAGCATCCGCTATGGGTCCGCGGTCAAACGACCACCCCTCATCACTGTCAAACGCTCCCTAAAACACTTCTGCGAGCAGGCCTTTCTAATCGACCTGGCCCGGGTATCCTGGAAGGATATTGACCTCATCCCATCAGTCGAGGATGCCTGGTCGTTCTTTAACTTCTTATGGGCAGGTGGGACGGTAGCGTCCGGTGAAATTGCAGAGCGCGAAATTCAAACTACAGAATTATAAATATTTAACTTTCATAAAATCACAAGTGTAATACATCAAAATAAAGCTTAACTTCTTGTTAATCCAGCCGCTGTGTCAGATTTCAAAAAGGCTTTACAGCGAAAGCACACCATGCGATTATCTGAGGACAGCGCCCCGCGTACAGAACCATGAAAAACATATTTCAACCAAGCAGGTGCGACACGAAAGTCAGAAATAGCGATATAATAAATGCCTTACCTTTGATCTTCTTCTGTTGGCACTCCAAAAAGTCCCAGTTACATCACAAATGGTCCTTTTGTTCGATAATGTCCTTCTTCATATCCATAAAAACTCAGTTTAGCTGGCGCGCTTCAGTCAATAATCCACCCAGTTTCCCTCCATCAAAATGCATACAAAATGAATCCCAAATGTTACTAATAAACTTTTCCAAACAAGTCAAACAACATTTATAATCAAACCTTAGGTACCCTAATACATAAATAAACGACAAAATTTAAGACGGAGAATCGTTATTGTCTTTACCGGAGAAAAATACCAAAAAACGCGCTCTCATTCACGCGCTTGGAAACACTATAGCCAAAATGGGAGCCACCTAGAAAAACTACAATTTCTGGCTCATTTTTCCAAAAACCAGCCTGAAACTCTTTCTAAAAACGGTTGACATCTAGTGGAAGCCCTAGGAACTGCAATCTGGGAGGACTTCGCCTTATAATAAAAGTGACTGCCATTGAAAATAGTGGTAGGCTGATTTATTTTATTTGGGATGGTTTGTCCTCGGGATTTCGCCTGCCATATCAGTTCTGTTGTACTCACAGACATTATTAGAGCTGTTTTAGAAACTTTAGAGTGTTTTCTATCCAAATCTACCAATTATATGCATATCCTAGCTTCTGGGCCTGAGTAACAGGCAGTTTACTTTGGGCACGTTTTTCATCCGGACGTGAAAATACTGCCCCCTACCCAAGAGAGGTTAAAAGTAATTTCCTCACCATCTTAAATAAGCATGCCCCTTTCAAAACATGTAGAACTAAGAACAGATATAGCCCTTGGTTCACTCCAGACTTGACTGCCCTTGACCAGCACAAAAACATCCTGTGGCGGACTGCAATTGCATCGAATAGTCCCCGCGATATGCAACTGTTCAGGGAAGTCAGGAACCACTACACGCAGTCAGTCAGGAAAGCAAAGACTAGCTTTTTCAAACAGAAATGTGCATCCTGTAGCTCTAACTCCCAAAAGTTTTGGGACACTGTAAAGTCCATGGAGAACAAGAGCACCTCCTCCCAGCTGCCCACTGCTCTGAGGCTAGGTAACACGGTCACCACCGATAAATCCATGATAATTGAACATTTCAATAAGCATTTATCTATGGCTGGCCATGCTTTCCTCCTGGCTACCCCAACCCCTGCCAACAGCTCTGCCCCCCCCCCCGCAGCTACTTGCCCGAGCCTCCCCAGCTTCTCCTTCACCCAAATCCAGATAGCAGATGTTCTGAAAGAGCTGCAAAACCTGGACCCGTACAAATCAGCTGGGCTAGGCAATCTGGACCCTCTCTTTCTAAAACTATCCGCCGCCATTGTTGCTACTCCTATTACCAGTCTGTTCAACCTCTCTTTCGTATCGTCCGAGATCCCTAAAGATTGGAAAGCTACCGCGGTCATCCCCCTCTTCAAGGGGGTGACACTCTAGATCCACACTGTTATAGACCTATTTCCATCCTGCCCTGCCTCTCTAAAGTGTTCGAAAGTTAATAAACAGATCACTGACCATTTCGAATCCCATCGTACCTTCTCTGCTGGGCAACCTGGTTTCCGAGCTGGTCACGGGTGCACCTCAGCCACGCTCAAGGTACTAAACGATATCATAACCGCCATTGATAAAAAACAGTACTGTGCAGCCGTCTTCATCGACCTGGCCAAGGCTTTCGACTCTGTCAATCACCGTATTCTTATCGGCAGACTCAATAGCCTTGGTTTCTCAAATGACTGCCTCGCCTGGTTCACCAACTACTTTGCAGACAGAGTTCCGTGTGTCAAATCGGAGGGCCTGTTGTCCGGACCTCTGGCAGTCTCTATGGGGGTACCACAGGGTTCAATTCTCGGGCCGACTCTTTTCTCTGTATATATCAATGATGTCGCTCTTGCTGCGGGTGATTCCCTGATCCACCTCTACGCAGACGACACCATTTTGTATACATCTGGCCCTACTTTGGACACTGTGTTAACTAACCTCCAAACGAGCTTCAATGCCATACAACACTCCTTCCGTGTCCTCCAACTGCTCTTAAACGCTAGTAAAACCAAATGCATGCTTTTCAACCGTTCGCTGCCCGCATCCGCCCGTCCGACTAGCATCACTACCCTGGACGGTTCTGACCTAGAATATGTGGACAACTACAAATACCTAGGTGTCTGGCTAGATGGTAAACTCTCCTTCCAGACTCATATTAAACATCTCCAATCCAAAATCAAATCTAGAATCGGCTTTCTATTTCGCAACAAAGCCTCCTTCACTCACGCCGCCAAACTTACCCTAGTAAAACTGACTATCCTACCGATCCTCGACTCGCGATGTCATCTACAAAATAGCTTCCAATACTCTACTCAGCAAACTGGATGCAGTCTATCACAGTGCCATCCGTTTTGTTACCAAAGCCCCTTATACCACCCACCACTGCGACCTGTATGCTCTAGTCGGCTGGCCCTCGCTACATATTCGTCGCCAGACCCACTGGCTCCAGGTCATCTATAAGTCTATGCTAGGTAAAGCTCCGCTTTATCTCAGCTCACTGGTCACGATAACAACACCCACCCGTAGCACGGGCTCCAGCAGGTATATCTCACTGGTCATCCCCAAAGCAAAAACCTCCTTTGGCCGCCTTTCCTTCCAGTTCTCTGCTGCCAGTGACTGAAACGAATTGCAAAAATTGCTGAAGCAGGAGACTTATATTTCCCTCACTAACTTTAAACATCAGCTATCTGAGCAGCTAACCGATCGCTGCAGCTGTACATAGTCCATCTGTAAATAGCCCACCCAATCTACCTACCTCATCCCCATATTGTTTTTATTTACTTTCTGCTCTTTTGCACACCAGGATCTCTACTTGCACATCATCATCTGCTCATTTATCACTCCAGTGTTAATCTGCTAAATTGTAATTACTTCACTACTATGGCCTATTTATTGCCTACCTCCTCACGCCATTTGCACACACTGTAAATAGACTTTCTTTTTTCTATTGTGTTATTGACTGTACGCTTGTTTATTCTATGTGTAACTCTGTGTTGTTGTTTGTGTCGCACTGCTTTGCTTTATCTTGGCCAGGTTGCAGTTGTAAATGAGAACTTGTTCTCAACTGGCCTACCTGGTTAAATAAAGGTGAAATAAATAAAATACAAATAAAACATTTGAGTATATTACTCATGTTATTTTTTTTATTTCACTTCACCAATTTGTACTATTTTGTGTATGTCCATTACATGAATCTAAATATAAATCTATTCAAATTACAGGTTGTAATGCAACAAAATAGGAAAAATGCCAAGGGGGATGAATACTTTTGCAAGGCACTATATGTGTGTTTGTCTACCTCATGTGTGCGTTTGTGCATTTGTAGCGAGTGTGTATAAATCTCCCCTCCTCCTCTTCCTCTGACTATAAACCAGTGCTGTCCCTGTCCCAACACCATAACCCAACCCAGCAGCCCAACACCACAAGCCAACCCAGCAGCCCAACACCCCAACACCACAAGCCAACCCAGCAGCCCAACACCCCAACACCACAAGCCAACCCAGCAGCCCAACACCCCAACACCACAAGCCAACCCAGCAGCCGAACACCACAAGCCAACCCAGCAGCCCAACACCCCAACACCACAAGCCAACCCAGCAGCCCAACACCACAAGCCAACCCAGCAGCCCAACACCACAAGCCAACCCAGCAGCCCAATACCCCAACACCACAAGCCAACCCAGCAGCCCAATACCCCAACACCACAAGCCAACCCAGCAGCCCAACACGACAAGCCAACCCAGCAGCCCAACACCCCAACATCACAAGCCAACCCAGCAGCCGGACACCACAAGCCAACCCAGCAGCCCAATACACCACAAGCCAACCCAGCAGCCCAACACCACAAGCCAACCCAGCAGCCCAACACCACAAGCCAACCCAGCAGCCCAATACCCCAACACCACAAGCCAACCCAGCAGCCCAACACCCCAACACCACAAGCCAACCCAGCAGCCCAACACCCCAACACCACAAGCCAACCCAGGACCCCAATACCCCAACACCACAAGCCAACCCAGCAGCCCAATACACCAACACCACAGGCCAACCCAGGACCCCAATACCCCAACACCACAAACCAGCCCAGCAGCTCAACACCCCAACACCACAAGCCAACCCAGCAGCGCAACACCCCAACACCACAAGCCAACCCAGCAGCCCAACACCCCAGCACCACAAGCCAACCCAGCAGCCCAATACACCACAATTCAACCCAGCAGTCCAATACCCCAACACCACAAGCCAACCCAGAAGCCCAACACCCCAACACCACAACCCAACCCAGCAGCCCAACACCACAACCCAACCCAGCAGCCCAACACCACAACCCAACAACACAGGCCTGATGACATCACTCAGATAAATTGATTCTTGTCTCACTGTCTGACGGATGGCTGGGTCTGGAGGATCATCTCCTTGTCTTTTTTACTTCCTTACACCCTGTTCTTATCAAAAGTTTGAAGAGGGTTCTCTTCACCAACGGCTGATATCTCATCAAGAAGAGAAGCCTCTTCAAACTTTTTTATCCTCTCTCTATCCTTCTCCCTCTCTCTCACCCCCTTCCATCTCGCTCTCTCTAGTGTTCTCTCTCTCTCTCTCTCTCTCTCTCTCTCTCTAGTGTTCTCTCTCTCTCTCTCTCTCTCTCTCTCTCTCTCTCTCTCTCTCTCTCTCTCTCTTGGCTTTGTTCACTTGATTAAGCCCAGCTGTCACACTCATCCCGACCCGTTCTTGTTGCTTTCTTACATTAATAGTCTGTGGGTCTTATGCTCCTAGAACTTGATTTGGCCTGATATCACTTTCTCTTTTTTATGCATTGGACACACAGCTCATTTCCTCTCCAATGACCGCGCCGCAGGGCCAGCCAGTGTGTGTGTGTGTGTGTGTGTGTGTGTGTGTGTGTGTGTGTGTGTGTGTGTGTGTGTGTGTGTGTGTGTGTGTGTGTGTGTGTGTGTGTGTGTGTGTGTGTGTGTGTGTGTGTGTGTGTGTGTGTGTGTGTGTGTGTGTGGGGTACTCCAGCTGTTAAACTCAAATCAAGCACATCCTCTTTTTTCAAACACATCTCCCTACATTGCTTCTCCCTGAGTTGATTATGATCTTTCAGATTTTGTCAGTCCAGTAAAATCAAACACTTATTAAAGGATTGGTATGGGTGGCGCTTCTGCTGCTAGCGCAGTGTTTTGCCTGTCTCAAATCTTTTAGGCAGTGAGGTGTGTGTGTGTCTGTGTTTGTGTGTGTGCAATATCCTGTCTCTCCCTCCTCTCTCTCTCCACTTTCCCACCTCTACAGAGGATATTGAAGCATAGATATGCATCAATGGTGTTGGCATATACAGTGCATTCAGAAAGTATTCAGACACTTTCACTTTTTCCACATGTTGTTACGTTACAGCCTTATACTAAAATGGATTACATGTATTTTTAAACTCATCAATCTACACACAATATCCCATAATGACAAAGGGAAACAGGTTTTAGAAATGTTTGCATCCTTGAGATGCCTCTACAACTTGATTAGAGTCCACCTGTGGTAAATTCAATTGATTGGACATGATTTGGAAAGGCACACACCTGTCTATAAAAGGTCCCACAGTTGACAGTGCATGTCAGAGCAAAAACCAAGCCATGAGGTTGATGGAATTGTCCATAGAGCTCCGAGACAGGATTGTGTCGTGGTACAGATCTGAGGAAGGGTACCTTAAAATGTCTGCAGCATTGAAGGTCCCCAGGAAACACAGTGGCCTTCCCCAGGAAACACAGTTTGGAACCACGAAGACTCTTCCTAGAGCCGGCTGCTCGGGCCAAACTGAGCAATTGGGGGAGAAGGGCTTTGGTCAGGGAGGTGACTAAGAACCCGATGGTCAATCTGACAGAGCTCCAGAGTTCCTCTGTGGAGATGGGAGAACCTTCCAGAAGGACAACGATCTCTGCAGCACTCCACCAATCAGGCCTTTATGGTATATTGGCCAGACGGAAGCCACTCCTCAGTAAAAGGCCCAAGACAGCCTGTTTGGAGTTTGCCAAAAGGCACCTAAACGACTCTCAGACCATGAGAAACAAGATTCTCTGGTCTGATGAAACCAAGATCTTTGGCCTGAATGCCAAGCGTCACGTCTAGACAAAACCAGGCACTGCCCATCCATCCCTACGGTGAAGCATGGGTGTGGCAACAACATGCTGTGGGGATATTTTTCAGCGGCAGGGACTGGGAGACTAATCAGGATCGAGGGAAAGATGAATGGAGCAAAGTACAGAGAGATCCTTGATGAAAACCTGCTCCAGAGCGCTCAGGACCTCAGACTGGGGGGAAGGTTCACCTTCCAACAGGACAACAACCCTAAGCACACAGCCAAGACAATATAGGAGTGGCTTCGGGACAAGTCTCTGAATGTCCTTGAGTGGCCAAGCCAGAGCCCGAACTTGAACCCGATGAAACATCTCTGGAGAGACCTGAAAATAGCTGTGCAGCGACGCTCCCCATCTAACCTGACTGAGCTTGAGAGGATCTGCAGAGAAGAATGGGAGAAACTCCCCAAATACAGGTGTGCCAAGCGTGTAGCGTCATACCCAAGAAGACTCGAGGTTGTAATTGCTGCCAAAGGTGCTTCAACAAAGTACTGAGCAAAGGATCTGAATACTTATGTAAATGTTATATTTCCATTTTAAATTTTTTATACATTTGCAAAAAAAAATATTCAATTATGTAGATTGATGAGGGGAAAATGAGGGGGAAAAAACGATTGAATCCATTTTAGAATAAGGCTGTAACGAAACAAAATGTGGAAAAGTGAAGGGGTCTGAATACTTTCCGAATGCACTGTAAGTCAATACATCGCATTCATGGAAAAATAGTTGTTGATAGAGCTGCAACAGGTAAATTGATGAAAACTCAGACAGACAAACATGTGGACATGAAGCTAAGGTTAGGCTTGAGGCTAGGTTTAGGGTTGAGCTGGAATGTGGACATGAAGCTTGGGCTAGGCTTGAGGCTAGGTTTAGGGTTGAGCTGGAATGTGGACATGAGGCTTGGGTTAGGCTTGAGGCTAGGTTTAGGGTTGAGCTGGAATGTGGACATGAAGCTTGGGTTAGGCTTGAGGCTAGGTTTAGGGTTGAGCTGGAATGTGGACATGAATCTAGGGTTAGGATTGAGGCTAGGTTTAGGGTTGAGCTGGAATGTGGACATGAAGCTTGGGTTAGGCTTGAGGCTAGGTTTAGGGTTGAGCTGGAATGTGGACATGAAGCTTGGGTTAGGATTGAGGCTAGGTTTAGGGTTGAGCTGGAATGTGGACATGAATCTAGGGTTAGGCTTGAGGCTAGGTTTAGGGTTGAGCTGGAATGTGGACATGAAGCTTGGGTTAGGCTTGAGGCTAGGTTTAGGGTTGAGCTGGAATGTGGACATGAATCTAGGGTTAGGATTGAGGCTAGGTTTAGGGTTGAGCTGGGAGGGGACATGAAGCTAAGTTTAGGGGTAGAGCCTCAAACCTAGACATAAGCCTAACCTTAATCCAATGAACAATTCCTGAATGTGCCCCTCCTCCCACTACATGCCTGCCTGCCTGCCTGCCTGCCTGCCTGCCTGCCTGCCTGCCTGTCTGTCTGTCTGTCTGTCTGTCTGTCTGTCTGTCTGTCTGTCTGTCTGTCTGTCTGTCTGTCTGTCTGTCTGTCTGTCTGTCTGTCTGTCTGCCTGCCTGCCTGCCTGCCTGCCTGCCTATCTGCATGCCTGCCTGCCTGCCTGCCTGCCTGCCTGCCTGCCTGCCTGCCTGCCTGCCTGCCTGCCTGCCTGTCGGAGAGAAAGGGAGGTTGAGAGGAGGGAGGGAGAGAGGAGGGAGGGAGAGAGGAGGGAGGGAGAGAGAGAAGGGAGAGAGGGTGAAGGAGGGATGGGGAGAGAGGAGGCAGAGAGAGATGAGAGGAGGTGGAGGGAGGGAGAGAAAGAGAGAATGGTGGGGACAGATGGAGCGAGAGAGAAGGGGGATAGTGAGGGAGGGGGAGAGAGAGCTGGTGAAAGAGGGGAACGAGGGTGGAGGGGGGGAAAGAAGGGGGAGGGAGAGAGAGAAAGAGACAGACATGCGATAAAGGAGAAAAACATCAACCCTGTGACTCATCTTTTCCCATTGCAATGTATTGAGAAAAACATAAGCTACTGTGATATTTTTAATTTTTGCCAAAAACGTGCCAGGATGACGTTTTCCTATAGTATCATGTTGGTTGTACCCTAGTGCTCCTGATCAGGGACTCCTGGCCCTAGTCTGAGCCTACTGTTCCTGTGAACAGTCCATAGAGCCTGAACCTAAACCATTGGCTGCTGTCTTTACCATTTACAATACAGTGATTGGTGATGATTACTGTTTGCTGCTTTATCCCATAGTGACTGCTTCTCATTGAGTCTCTGGGTGGGTGTGATCAGCATGCGAATGCCGCAGTGTTGTAGACTAGAGCGTGAGGCTGTTAACTCAAAGAGAGCCCTTCAATAAGTAGGACACTGCTGTAAAGTGATGCCAAACCAAACCACTCCAGACATCTAGTGAAGGTACTTTCAACGACGAACAAGAAAACCTCTTTTACCTCTCTCTCTCTCTCGCTCTCCCTACGTCTTTTCACCAATACTTTCTTTAAAAGCACTGTCTCTCTTCTCTTTCCCTCTCCATCTGTCCACTCTGGTTTCTTAACCGTTTTTAACAGACACAAGTGCTTATTCTATGTGACGGCCTCAGAGTCTCTGTCGACTGCGTCTGACAAAAGACATGCCAGATCCGCTGTTAGGAGCAAGAGTGTTGAACGCCACCCTAGTGCTGCCTCTTCTCACTGTAGGCTTCAATGTGAAGAGACATCTCGTGGGAAAACAGAGCCTAATGCATTATTATAGAACTATAAATATAGATACAGCCCCTAGACGACGCATAGAAACTCTCTGCTGTCTGCTGCTGCTTGTAGATAATGATTATTTCACAGCCCAGACCAATGTTCAATGCTCTTCAGTGCTGTCATGGGCCCACTTTGGCTACTTCCCTCTGCCTCTCTCTCTGTGTGTGTGTGTGTGTGTGTGTGTGTGTGTGTGTGTGTGTGTGTGTGTGTGTGTGTGTGTGTGTGTGTGTGTGTGTGTGTGTGTGTGTGTGTGTGTGTGTGTGATAAAGGGAGAGAGAAAGAGAGGGAGAGAGATAAAGGGAGAGAAAAAGAGAGAGAGAGAGGGAGAGTCTCTGGAGTTTTCACTGAACTATCCAACGTCTGATTATTCTCAAAGTTGGATGGGAATGGAAATTGGTTAGTGTTTTTCTTAACTGCCCCATGGGGATGTATAACGTTTGTTATACACAGTAGTACTATACACTGAGTATACAAAACATTAAGGACAACTGCTATTTCCATGACATAGACAGACCAGGTGAATCCAGGTGAAAGCTACAGTATGATGCTTATTGATGTCACTTGTTAAAACCATTTCAATCAGTGTAGATGAAAGGGAGGAGACAGGTTAAAACCTCTTAAGGATCGGACCCTTTTTTTCAATATCCGCCTAAAATGACATACCCAAATCTAACTGCCTCTAGCTCAGGACCTGAAACAAGGATATGCATATTCTTGATACCATTTGAATGAAACACTGAAATTTGTGGAAACTTTGAAGTTTGTGGGGGGAGTGTCCTTAATGTTTTGTACACTCAGTGGATAATGAATGTGGTTATATGTGATTTGAGTTATGTTCTTGTAGTACATATTTGACAGGAAGTAAAGGGTCCTCAGGGTCATTCCCATCCCAGTAGCTAATTCTACTTAAGAAGAGGAAACAAGGAAGGAAAACACATAAACAAACACACAGTCAGACTCAGTCCATCCAGTGTTTACTAACGGATTAGACGCTCCATTTCCTAATTGAATTTTCCTGGGAACGCCACGGCTATTATCTGTCTCTAAACACAAACTATACCCCCCGTAGACAGACAGACAGACGTGAATACACACACACACACACACACACACACACACACACACACACACACACACACACACACACTATCCCACTCCCCACGCCGGTCTTCCTACCTCATCTAGTGGGAAGCAGCAACATTAATTTAGATGGCTAAGTGTCCTTTTATTGGGGCTTGTGGACACAAATTGATGGCTTGTTGGGTTGTAATGAGGTTTTAATGAGAAAATCCTGTTTGTGTGTGTATGTGTTTGTTTGTGTATGTGTGTGGATGGATGGGGTCGGGGGTCAAGAGGTAGAGATGAGCTGTCGTGTCACATGGTTGTATAGCAAACAGACCCTGTCTTGTTTTAAAAACCTTTTCATCCATCCATCGCTCTCTCTTTCTCTCTCTATGTTTCTCTCTGACTATGGATCCTGCGCACGCGTGTGTGTGTCTGTGTGTGTATTGTAAGCACATACTGTGCTCTCCCTTCTTTGACTCCGCCCTCCTACTGAGTACATCATGTCTACTCTCTAATGAAATGTGTCCTTTCTGTAAAGAGACAGTCATTGCTGCTGTAGAGGAACTGTGCCTCCTCCACAGGAGGAGCCAGGCCATCTGTCTTGGCTTGGATGGTGTAGTAGTTAAAGGACTAGTGCTGTTACAGTGATACAGTGGTGTAGAGCTGCTGGGAAAAAAGGAACAAGTCCCTGTGATGGTTGTACTGTTAATGAGACTGTCCATGGGTTCTGAAAGTTAAGGGAAGCTGTGTTCTTTTTAGTCAGGGAGTCTGTGAAGATCTTTCTCTCTCTCCTTTTTGTCTCTCTCTTTTCCCCCCTCCCCCCATCCCCCCTCCTCTCTCCCTCTCAGTCTGATCTCCAGCCCTTCTCTCAGCACCTCTGCTTCACCACTGTGAAAAACCCCACTTTATTTTATAAGATTACTGCAGGTGGGAACAGATCTTTATTGCTGGCCTTCTTGTCATACGAGCACTGCTCACCGCTGTGTGATGGTGCTCTTGGTGGTACTTTGTGCCCCCAGTGGGTTTTGTACCCTCATTATTTCTGGGCTGCTGGAGAAAAATATACATAATACTCTGTAGTAGTTATGATTTTGCTAAAACTTTTAAGGGAAAACATCTGTTGTAACGCAAGAGGGAAAAGTCATGCAAAGCCAATTTGTCTTTATCACAACTTATCTCTTCTCGCATGACTCAAGTACTGTTAAGTTCAACACCTAGGCTGCCTTACAAGGAGACACATTTGAACCAACACAAATTCTCATGTGTTAGTCTTTGTTTTAACTCATGTGTTAGTCTTTGTTATAACTCATGTGTTAGTCTTTGTTATAACTCATGTGTTAGTCTTTGTTATAACTCATGTGTTATTCTTTGTTATAACTCATGTGTTATTCTTTGTTATAACTCATGTGTTAGTCTTTGTTATAACTCATGTGTTAGTCTTTGTTATAACTCATCTGTTAGTCTTTGTTATAATTCATGTGTTAGTCTTTGTTATAACTCATGTGTTATTCTTTGTTATAACTCATGTGTTAGTCTTTGTTATAATTCATGTGTTAGTCTTTGTTATAACTCATGTGTTAGTCTTTGTTTTAACTCATGTGTTAGTCTTTGTTATAACTCATGTGTTAGTCTTTGTTTTAACTCATGTGTTAGTCTTTGTTATAACTCATGTGTTATTCTTTGTTGTAACTCATGTGTTATTCTTTGTTATAACTCATGTGTTATTCTTTGTTGTAACTCATGTGTTATTCTTTGTTATAACTCATGTGTTATTCTTTGTTATAACTCATGTGTTATTCTTTGTTGTAACTCATGTGTTATTCTTTGCTTGACACATGGCCAGACCTTCCTACTGAATTAATTAATTGAATTGAATGAATAAATGAATGTATGTAAATACCCAGAATCCTCTCTGTGTTGTTGTGGATGACTGTGGTGGGAAATGTCCAGGACCTGTAATTGGTGTGTGTGCAGACATGCAGGTGTGTCTGTTTCCCAGTTGAAACACAACTGAGCTTTCCTCACTTCAAATGATCTGCATGTAGTTATTTGATGTAGCCTACCGTAAATATGTGGATGGCATTGATAGAAAGTCTGGCTAGTTAGCAACAAAACATCAGTGAAGTCAGGGTTATGCAATCCAGTTTGGACATGTAGATAGAGGCTGCAGTTTGAAAAGATGATCATTACTGTAGACACGTACTTTAGCATTACTACAAAGAGAAACATATACACACACACATACGCAGACTCACACACACACACACAGACACACAGACACACACAGACACATTCACACACAGACACACACACAAACACACACAAACACACACACACACACCCACAGAGACACCACACACACCCACAGAGACACCACACACACACCCACAGAGACACCACACACACACACACACACACACACACACACACACACACACACACACACACACACACACACACACACACACACAACACACACACACACCACACAGACACACAGAGACACACACACACACACACACACACACACACACACACACCACACACACACACACACACACACACACACACACACACACACACACACACACAACACACACACACACACACACACACAACACACACACACACACACATGACACACACCACACATTGACACACACACACACAACACATTGACACAACACACAACACACACACACACACACAGACACAGACATACACATCACACACACCACACACACACAACAACACACACACACACACACCAACACACACACCACACACACACACACACACACACACACACACACACACACATTGACACACACACACACACACATTGACACACACACACACCACACACACACACACATGCATCCTTGTGGATTTCCTGCTTGACTTTTGAATCACCATCCCATCCTGCTCTCCCATAGACTCCCAAAGAAAAAATACCCTTTAAAGATCAAATGTTGCATGCCCTGCCATGCTCCCTCTGGCATGGTTCGGTTGTGTCTGACAGATTAGGACTTCATTAAAAGTGATCTTTTGTCCATTCAATGGCATTCACTGATGCCAGTGTGGCATGATCGCAGGGAGCGACTGGTGAGCCACGGGAGCAGAGCTTGACACATAATGGAGGGCTTTGTGGCATCCTGTGAGACAGATGAAAGGGTGCGATGATGTCAGAGGGACATTGGCTACTGTGCAGCTACACGCAACGACTCTCACACCCACTCACACACACTCAGACACACACACCCAGACACACACACTCTGCCTCTCAGGGTGGGGAGGATGATGATGATGACAAGGATTAACAAGAGAAAGAGTAGAATACTAATGATGATGATGAGTATGAGAATGATGGTGCTGGTGCTATCACTTTGACAAGGATTAAGAAGAGTAGATGTTGTTGATGATGATGATGATGATGACCAGGAAAATAGAATAATGACCATGCTTACAATAATAGTAAGCTTACAGTAGTGATACAAATGTTTTTGATGATGAAGATACCATAGACTACCACTGTTGCCTCTACTATTTCTCCTGATGCTGCTGACCCCTCCAGTGCTCCGGTCCTCTGTGATCTGACCCTGACTGGCGTCAGGTCTGGAGATAAGACCCTGAGTCACAGACAAGAGGAGAACAGAGATAACACCACAAACCGGTTATTCTTCTCTCTCTCTCTCTCTCTCTCTCTCTCTCTCTCTCTCTCTCTCTCTCTCTCTCTCTCTCTCTCTCTCTCTCTCTCTCTCTCTCTCTCTCTCTCTCTCTCTCTCTCTCTCTCTCTCTCTCTCTCTCTCTCTCTCGGAAGGGATAACATCTACCCTTTCAGCAGAGGCCAGCTCACACTCTTTCATACTTTCTCTCCTTTATCCCCTCCCTCTCTCTCTCTCGCTCCATCTCTTTCTCTCAAGGGAGAGAGATGGATTACCATCTATATATAGACAATATCACCTTTGTCTGTAACATATCAGGAAAGGGGAGGTCCTTTTCTGATGAATATTTGGACAGCAGTGAGATAAGGATGTCTAATTTTAATGTGTTGGATGGATGAGAAGGTGTGCTGTATTAACAAGGCTGATTGGTCTATAGAATTGTGTTTCATGTAGTAATTGTACAGGTCATATAGCTAATCATTTTCAGAGGACAGGCTAAGATTGTTAGCATGGCTAGCAGGGTTTTGCAGCAAAAATAGGCAGTTATGCAAGCTTATGTAGCTAATGGCTAATGCACCAGATTTGACATTTGGGATGTTATTTAGTCCATATGTATGATCATCTGCCATCGATATCAGGTCATTTAAGTAAATAGACATATTTTTCATGAGTCTTACAGGGCCAGGATTTGTTCCTGGTCAGGTCAAATGCCAGGAAAAACTCCTGGCCATAATCATGTGAAACAAACATAACAGTGGCACAGAGATGCTTCTATTAGCTAGCTAGCTTGCTTCCCACAGTTTTCATCAGGGAGCTATTTTCATATGTAGTTCTATTGGGATCAGTATGTGAGTCAGAAAGAAAACCAGAGACTTTGACACTGCAGGCTCGTCATGTGCTTCTGTCTGAACTAGCATCTACTCTGCAGGGGAAGGCAGCCACCTGGCTGTCAAAAAGCTAGATCAGACAGCTTGTCAAGTACAATGAGGAAGGGGGAGGGAGGGAATGAGGGGGTTAGAGAATGCAAAACCAAAGAAACCCACAACAAAGGCACAGACATGGAGAATTCTATGTTTGGGAAAGATTGACATGAAATATCTGGAATAAAGGGATATAAAGGAATACAGAAAGAAAAAGGAGAGAAAGAGAGGAAGGTTTGGAGACAAACACACAACAGGACTAAAAGACAACTAGAAAGAGAGAAAAAGAGAACTAGAAAGAGAGAAAGAGAAAAAGAGAGAGAACTAGAAAGAGAAAAAGAGAGAGAAATAGAAAGAGAGAAAGAGGGAGAACTAGAAAGAGAGAAAGAGGGAGAACTAGTAAGAGAGAAAGAGAGAGAACTAGAAAGAGAGAAAGAGAGAGAACTAGAAAGAGAGAAAGAGGGAGAACTAGAAAGAGAGAAAGAGAGAGAACTAGTAAGAGAGAAAGAGAGAGAACTAGAAAGAAAGAAAGATTGATAGAAAGAAAGAGGGAGAACTAGTAAGAGAGAAAGAGGGAGAACTAGAAAGAGAGAAAGAGAGAGAACTAGAAAGAAAGAAAGAACTAGTAAGAGAGAAAGAAAGAGAGAACTAGTAAGAGAGAAAGAGATAACTAGAAAAAAAGAAAGAAAGAAAGAAAGAGAGAGAACTAAGAGAGAAAGAGAGAACTAGTAAGAGAGAAAGAGATAACTAGAAAGAAAGAAAGAAAGAAAGAGAGAGAGAGAACGAGTAAGAGAGAAAGAGAGAGAACGAGTAAGAGAGAAAGAGAGAGAACTAGAAAGAAAGAAGGAGAGAGAACTAGTAAGAGAGAAAGAGAGAACTAATAAAAGAAAGAAAGAGAGAGAGAGAACTAGAAAGAAAGAAAGAAAGAAAGAAAGAAAGAAAGAAAGAAAGAAAGAAAGAAAGAAAGAAAGAAAGAAAGAAAGAAAGAGAGAACTAGTTAGAGAGAAATAGAGAGAACTAGAAAGAGAGAAAGAGAGAGAACTAGAAAGAAAGAAGGAAAGAAAGAAAGAAAGAGAGAACTAGTAAGAGAGAAAGAGAGAGAACTAGAAAGAAAGAAAGAATGAAAAGAAGAGGAGAACTAGTTAGAGAGAAAGAGAGAGAACTAATAAGAGAGAAAGAGAGAACTAGAAAGCGAAAGAGAGAACTAATAAGAGAGAAAGAGAGAGAACTAGAAAGAAAGAAAGAAAGAAAGAGAGAACTAATAAGAGAGAAAGAGAGAATTAGAAAGAAAGAAAGAGAGAGAACTAGTAAGAGAGAAAGAGAGAACTAGTAAGAGAAAAGAGAGAGAACTAGAAAGAAAGAAGAGCGAGAACTAGTAAGAGAGAAAGAGAGAGAACTAGAAAGAAAGAAGAAAGAAGAGAGAACTAGAAAGAGAGAAATAGAGAACTAGAAGAGAGATAACTAGAAGAAGAAAAGAGAGAACAAGAGAGAAAAGAGAAACTAGTAGAGAGAAAGAGATAACTAGAAAGAAAGAAAGAAAGAAGGAGAGAGAGAACGAGTAAGAGAGAAAGAGAGAAACGAGTAAGAAGAAAGAGAGAGAACTAGAAAGAAAGAAGGAGAGAGAACTAGTAAGAGAGAAAGAGAGAACTAATAAAAGAAAGAAAGAGAGAGAGAGAACTAGAAAGAAAGAAAGAAAGAAGAAAAGAGAAAGAAAGAAAGAAAGAAGAAAGAAAAAAAAAGAAGAAAAGAAAGAAAAAGAAGAGAAAGAGAAGTAGAAAATAGAGAGAACTAGAAAGAGAGAAAGAGAGAGAACTAGAAAGAAAGAAGGAAAGAAAGAAAGAAAGAGAGAACTAGTAAGAGAGAAAGAGAGAGAACTAGAAAGAAAGAAAGAATGAAAGAAAGAGAGAACTAGTTAGAGAGAAAGAGAGAGAACTAATAAGAGAGAAAGAGAGAACTAGAAAGCGAAAGAGAGAACTAATAAGAGAGAAAGAGAGAGAACTAGAAAGAAAGAAAGAAAGAAAGAGAGAACTAATAAGAGAGAAAGAGAGAATTAGAAAGAAAGAAAGAGAGAGAACTAGTAAGAGAGAAAGAGAGAACTAGTAAGAGAAAAGAGAGAGAACTAGAAAGAAAGAAAGAGCGAGAACTAGTAAGAGAGAAAGAGAGAGAACTAGAAAGAAAGAAAGAAAGAAAGAGAGAACTAGAAAGAGAGAAATAGAGAACTAGAAAGAGAGATAACTAGAAAGAAAGAAAGAGAGAGAACTAGAAAGAAAGAAAGAAAGAAAGAACTAGAATGAGAGAAAGAGAGAACTAGTAAGAGAGAAAGAGATAACTAGAAAGAAAGAAAGAAAGAAAGAAAGAGAGAGAGAGAACGAGAGAGAACGAGTAAGAGAGAAAGAGAGAGAACTAGAAAGAAAGAAAGAAAGAAAGAGAGAACAAGAAGAAGAGAAAGAGAGAACTAGTAAGAGAGAGAGAGAACTAGAAAGAGAGAAAGAGAGAACTAGTAAGAGAGAAAGCGAGAGAACTAGAAAGAAAGAAAGAAAGAAAGTAAGAGAGAACTAGAAAGAGAGAAAGAGAGAGAACTAGAAAGATAGAAAGAAAGAGAGAACTAGAAAGATAGAAAGAAAGAAAGAAAGAGAGAACTAGAAAGAGAGAAAGAGAGAGAACTAGAAAGAGAAAAAGAGAGAACTAGAAAGAGAGAACTAGTAAGAGAGAAAGAGAGAGAACTAGAAAGAAAGAAAGAGAGAACTAGAAAGAGAGAAAGAGAGAACTAGTAAGAGAGAAAGAGAGAGAACAAGTAAGAGAGAAAGAGAGAGAACTAGAAAGAGAGAAAGAGTGAACTAAAAAGAAAGAAAGAAAGAAAGAAAGAAAGAAAGAAAGAAAGAGAGAACCAGTAAGAGAGAAAGAGAGAACAAGTAAGAGAGAAAGAGAGAGAACTAGAAAGAAAGAAAGAGAGAACTAGTCAGAGAGAAAGAGAGAGAACTTGAAAGAAAGAAAGAAAGAAAGAGAGAGAACTAGTAAGAGAGAAAGAGAGAGAACTAGTAAGAGAGAAAGAGAGAGAACTAGAAAGAAAGAAAGTGAGAGAACTAGAAAGAGAGAAAGAGAGAGAACTAGTAAG
Source organism: Salvelinus namaycush (assembly GCF_016432855.1). NCBI lineage: Eukaryota > Metazoa > Chordata > Actinopteri > Salmoniformes > Salmonidae > Salvelinus > Salvelinus namaycush. Next base: position 26,952,176 of record NC_052331.1, read on the forward strand.
AGAGAAAGAGGGAACTAGAAAGAAAGAAAGCGAGAACTAGAAAGAAAGAAAGTGAGAGAACTAGAAAGAGAGTGAAAAAGGGAATGAAAGGAATTGTGAACCAGGGAGAAAGAGGGAGAGGAACGAGACAGCGAGAGAGAGAGAGGGAAGAAAGAGAGAGGGAAAGAACTGTGTTGAGTTCCAGATTCAGAACGACAGCAGATTTGACAGCAGCCTTTTTCCCCTCCTCTTTTTTCCTCCTCCTTTTCCCAAAGAGAGCTCTATGAAAAGCTTCCTTTCAGAATGGGGCTGAAAAGGCTTATTAGCAAGAGACCTGGCCAAAGAAAGAGACAAACATTCTTCTGCACACAATGTGCTTTTACCTGTCAGGTCGTCTCAATGAAGTAGGATTCGCGTGGGCAGAGAATCCAACTCCACAGACTTTTTCAGAGTCTGTTTTTCTGTGGTTTGTTTTGAACACGTCTTTCTGAAGCTTCAGCCTGCTTCTCCCAGTCTCCAAGTTGATGCAGAGGTGTTTTGGTCCATGGCCCTCGTGAATGTGTGTGTGTGTGTGTGCGTGTGTTTGTGTGTGTGTGAACGGATGTGTGTGTTCTCCTGAATATGAACTAAATGTGTCTTCCCGAGGTTTGGTCCTTTGGCCCTGTGGTTCTGTGGATGACGTGGCCCATGTGGACATCATGCAGAATGATTAGTTGCGGTTACAGCTGATAAATGTGTGAAGATTGTTAGGATTTCACTGCGCAGGACATAAATTGTCAAAACGTACATACACTGCAACTGTCCCTGCCAGCGGGATGGTAACTAAATTGCCATTCCTGTGTGTGTGTGTGCGTGTGGTTGTGTGTGTTTGTATGTGTGTGCATGTGATTGTGTGTGTGTCTGAGTATGCAGCGTTAAGAACATTACTATGTGTGTGTATAATTCTGAAGGCGTGTGTGTGTGTGTATAATTCTGAAGGCGTGTGTGTGTGTGTGTGTGTGTTTGTGTATAATTCTGAAGGCGTGTGTGTGTGTGTGTTGTGTGTGTGTGTGTGTGTTGTGTGTGGTGTGTGTGTGTGTGTGTTGTGTGTGTGTGTGTGTGTGTGTGTGTGTGTGTGCGTGCGTGCGTGCGTGCGTGTGTGTGTGTGTGTGTGTGTGTGTGTGTTTATAATTCTGTGTGTATGTGTGTGTTTATAATTCTGTGTTTGTGTTTATAATTCTGTGTGTGTGTGTGTATAATTATGTGTGTGTGTGTATAATTCTGTGTGTGTGTATGTGTGTATAATTCTGTAGGTGTATAAGGGCTATGTGCTTGCTGAGTAGTTATTTTGTGTTCTATCCAGCACTGTATTGTGGTGCATGGAGGCATCAGGCCTTGACAAATGGTTGAGTGGTCAGGGCTCGGGGTGATTTTCCCTGTGGAATGTGTGCAGGTCTTTTCTTCCAGGCAGGGCACACTGGTCTGGCTCTGACAGGTCAAAAGAAAGATTAACCACCCCAGTTTGACCTGGTGCTGCTGGGCTGGCCTGCTGCTGCTTCCAGGGAGGTGGTTGGAGCTTAGTTTCACTCAAATATAATTACAACACCACAACAACAACATTTGGGAGGAGGACCTATGGTCACTGAAGAGATTTCCAAGCAATTGACATGGTTTCCAAGCAAACAACTGCACTGTATGTTCAGACTTGAGCTATGTCGGCCCAAACCTAAGTTAGATTAACTATTAAAACAAATGAAAGTGACAGTAATGTAACACTAAGTGGACAAAACATTAAGAACACCTGCTCTTTCCATGACATCATCGAATGACCAGGTGAATCCAGGTGAAAGCTATGATCCCTTATTGATGTCACTTATTAAATCAACTTCAGTCAGGGAAGGAAACAATTAAAATAATGATTTTTAAGCCTTGAGACAATTGAGACATGAATTGTGTATGTGTGCCATTCAGAAGGTGAATGGGCAAGACAAAATACTAAAGTGCCTTTGCATATGGTATGGTAGTAGGTACCAGGCGCACCGGTTTGTATTAAGAACTGCAACGGTTTCTTGTGTGTATCAAGAATGGTCCACCACCCAAAGGACATCCAGCCAACTTGACACAACTGTGGGAAGCATTGGAGTCAACATGGGCCAGCATCCCTGTGGAACGCTTTCAACACCTTGTAGAGTCCTGGACCGACAAATTGAGGCTGTTCTAGTAAAAAAAAGACAGAGGAAGATAAGTCTTTCCAATGACGTCATCTGTGTGCATCGTGTGATTTAACCAATTATGAGTAGGCATTGCCTACTAATTGAGTAATTGTCTACTAATTGGTTACAATGTCATTGGAAACACTTCTCTTCCGCTATAATTTTTACTACAAAACTTAGAAACGCACCATTTTCACATATGTGACCCACCTCCTTGATTCTGTCTTATGTGACATCATTTAAACATTTTTTTTTTTTTTACATTGGATAAAGTAGAGACTCAGAGCTACAAAATGGTATGTCATACACTGCACTTGAGGAGCAATGGAAAAGTAATTTTGCTTTGAAACTGGATCAATTTCTAACCTCACTTTTGAGAAAATGGCCCTTGAATGTTTTGGTATACCTACTGGAGAGCCTTTCCTTGTCTACACCCCTTCAGCATCGTTCACACCCTTTTAAGCCTTAACCCCACTCATCTCTTAAAGGATTCACATGTGAGGCCATGTGCTAAACAAAGTGTGCTTAACAACCAAAGATTTAAAGGCTAAAGGCTGGTTTATTCTACAGTGGTTCTACCTTTAAAAGTTGTGTCGTACTGCAGCACACATTCTATGTCACATTATTTAAGTGTCAGCCATTGTTGTCATTAATGGTAGTTTGTGCTAGTTTGCCCACCAGAGGGCATCTTTGAGAAGCTAAGTTGTTGAAATGAAAATGGAGCTGTAGGCCTAAGAGTCAAAGGGAGCCTTGAATAGAACAGAATATATGGGATTGATTTTTAGAAATGTAGCTTAATTAATTTGATGAACACTATGGTTTTACTATTCCAAGAAAAACGAAAATGCATTTCTTACTCTAGCTGTTTTAGCATAACTTACTTATTGGCATAAAGGCCTACTTCAATATACAGTACATCAATCAATCATTCATTCATTTCTGCATGTCATCACACAGCATACAAGTCATCAATAACTTTAAATACAGTCAAGCATTTTAGTTATACAATGAAATAACAAAGGGAGCCTTGATTCATTTTACAATCACGGCTAAAGCGATATAATTCATGAATGCATTTGACCGTTTTTAATATTGGCTGTACTAGACACTTTAAAACCTCGCAAACATCCATTAACACATTTAAAGCCCCTAAACTCAGCAAGAGTCTATTGTCCTGCTAATAGCCCATCAAGGGTGGATGGCATCTAGCCTATCAAGAACACATTGTTTGCAGAATTCAGAAACACTTGTGAAAAACAAGTGTTTGAAAACATGTTTTCAAAATGCCTCAAGCTGTACGTAACTACTGTAAATAAAAACCCAGCATCTAAAGTGGTACAAATATATTATTGCATTTGATAAAGAAAAACTGTTTTAAAATGTATATATTTATTAAGCTACTGTATAGTCTGACAAGTAAACATAGCCTACAGTACATAGTAAACATGGTAACGTGCCTAATTCCTTACATAAGGGAAAGCAGACCATGTCCAGAATTTCTCAGTGACCAAATGCTTTTTCGGGTCGCATCAGTCACTAGTGAGACTCATGTCGCCTACGGTAGGCCTACAGTATATCAATTTTTATTTATTTAATCTCTACATGTAGGTTTCCTGATATTTAAACCCGATTGAACTTGTTTGGCATCAACTGAAAACATTCATCCGTAACTCTGCCAAGCCTACAAGCAAAGATGAACTAGTGAAAGCCATCGAGACGTTTAGGCTTGAGAAACTGGCCGTGGAGATTGGGGGAAGTGAAACTAAAATGTAGATGAGATGTACAGTAGTTTGAAATATACATCTGCATTTTGAAAGAGTGTTTTTTATAATTATTTTATTAACAAAAGCATTAAGATGTTGATGAACAAATACTGTACAGTATATGCTTTATCTGACATTTTGCAGTTAGAAATGTCAAACTTTAGAGTACTTAATACATTGCGAGTTGGGGGGATTTTTTCACACCTAGCCGAGCTATTAGACTATCCTTTTGTAAATGAATGGAGGTATGAAGAGTCTATTGTTCTGCTAATAGCCCATCATGGAAACGTGTTTGCAGAATTCACAGCCTGCTATGCCTGTGAAAAACAAAATGCCCCCAGCTGTCCAACACTACTGTAAATAGAAACACAGCATCTACAGTGCTACAAATATATTATTGAATTCGATTTTTTTTTTTAAATACACATAATTTTCAATTTTATACTAACAAGTGGTTGCATGGTGAGTAATCCAATAATAATTGGTATGACACGGCTCTCGGAACCCATTAAGGGGGGGCTTCTAAATGAAAATACTAGCAGATCAATAACATGTCCCTGTAGGTCTAATTACATTTAGAGGATTGGAGAATTCTAAATGTATACCTAAGGGGCTTTTATACAATTATAATGCAGGGTTAATAGAGTGATGGGTGTGCTGGAGGTGGGGGTGTGAGCAGGTGGTTCTGGGCAGGTGTGATGCAGTTGTCGTTTGTATGTGTAGGTGCCAAGGCCATTTGACTGCGCCACCAACTTGATTATTTAGCAGACATCACTTGCTGCTTATATTCAGTCAACACTGAAGAAAATTATATTCAGTCAACATCTTAAGAAAATCATTGAATATAATTGAACATTTTCGTTTCTCTTAGAATAAAAAACTTAGTTCAACAACAGTTTAAATAAGTAATATGCTGCAGTCCAGTTACAGCTTCTTCTGACCAAGTAGAAACAAAAAAAGAATGTGCGTGCAGGAAAGAGGAATAGCAACGGTACAGTGAAATGGTTACTTGCATAGTGGAATCTTTTGTTTAGACATGTAAATAGCTAGCTAAACAATGAACCATAATCACAACTCATAACATTACTAGCCTGCATGAATCTACAGGTAGCTAAAGCTAACCAACTATGTTCAATGTTAGCTAGCTAGTTAACATCAGGCTATAATTAGCAATGCAAATGGCTCTGAGATACAAATAATATTACTACACAGATCATACATCATACATCATACATTAGCTAGCGAGCCAGCCACCAGCCAGCTATCGTTAGCTAGCTAGCTATCAGTACGCTTTAACTTGCAATGAAAACGAATTTCTGACAAAATTAGAAATGTATAATATCTGAAAATGTAGCTAGCTAGACTCTCTTACCCGTATAAATGGATGAACGCTTCTCCCTCTCTGTCAAAGATGCCATGGTTGCCCTTAGTTTGCAGATGTAATCTGAAGAGAGGTATTTTATATAACAGCCTTCTGTGTGTTCTCTTTTCGACTGCCTCTGCATATTTTCAGTAAAACACCAGCATTTTCTCCATCTCCTTAGCTATCATACTCTGCTTCCACTGGGCATTCCATTGATTTCAAATCTTGGTCCTCCAGAAAGTGGAGAGCCTTAGCAACACTTTTGCAGTTCTTTGTGATATCATTCAACACCTGCACAGGATCGGTACATCCGAACATCACACCTGCTGGACAGGTACAGGATGGCAATAATAACTGCCCGAGTTACACCAGGAACGCACATCAGTGCTCAGACTGTCCGCAATAGGCTGAGAGAGGCTGGACTGAGGGCTTGTAGGCCTGTTGTAAGGCAGGTCCTCACCAGACATCACCGGCAACAACGTCGCCTATGGGCACAAACCCACCGTCGCTGGACCAGACAGGACTGGCAAAAAGTGCTCTTCACTGACGAGTCATGGTTTTGTTTCACCAGGGGGGGATGGTTGAATTTGCGTTTATCGTCGAAGGAATGAGCGTTACACCGAGGCCTGTGCTCTGGAGCGGGATCGATTTGGAGGTGGAGGGTCCGTCATGTTCTGGGGCGGTGTGTCACAGCATCATCGGACTCAGCTTGCTATCACTGCAGGCAATCTCAACGCTGTTCATTACAGGGAAGACATCCTCCTCCCTCATGTGGTACCCTTCCTGCAGGCTCATCCTGACATGACCCTCCAGCATGACAATGCCACCAGCCATATACTGTACAGTATATGCTTTATCTGACATTTTGCAGTTAGAAATGTCAAACTTTAGAGTACTTAATACATTGCGAGTTGGGGGGATTTTTTCACACCTAGCCGAGCTATTAGACTATCCTTTTGTAAATGAATGGAGGTATGAAGAGTCTATTGTTCTGCTAATAGCCCATCATGGAAACGTTGTTTGCAGAATTCACAGCCTGCTATGCCTGTGAAAAACAAAATGCCCCCAGCTGTCCAACACTACTGTAAATAGAAACACAGCATCTACAGTGCTACAAATATATTATTGAATTCGATATTTTTTTTAAAAAAAAGAACTGCTCGTTCTGTGCGAGATTTCCTGCCAGACAGGAATGTCAGTGTTCTGCCATGGCCAGCGAAGAGCCCAGATCTCAATCCCATTGAGCACGTCTGGGACCTGTTGGATCGGAGGGTGAGGGCTAGGGCCATTCCCCCAGAAATCTCTGAGAACTTGCAGGTGCCTTGGTGGAAGAGTGGGGTAACATCTCACAGCAAGAACTGGCAAATCTGGTGCAGTCCATGAGGAAGAGATGCATTGCTGTACTTAATGCAGTTGGTGGTCACACCAGATACTGACTGTTACTTTTGATTTTGACACCCCCTTTGTTCAGGGACACGTTATTCCATTTCTGTTAGTTACATGTCTGTGGAACTTGTTCAGTTTATGTCTCAGTTGTTGAATCTTGTTATGTTCATACAAATATTTACACATGTTAAGTTTGCTGAAAATAAACGCAGATGACAGTGAGAGGACGTTTCTTTTTTAGGTTTAGGTAGCACATAGGAGGAAATGTTTCCCTGTTGAGATGATTTCCTTTCGAATTTCTAGCCAAAATGTTCCTATTTTTATTAATGTAATGGAGTGGGTTAAGTCTGATCTATACCAAATTAGAATACCCCTGAGTTTCTTCCCTGTGTAACACCTGGTAGTTTGGTGGATGGGACTACCGGCTCTCCTCTATACCATGTTTCTTGCAGGGTGACAAAGTCTGTATTTAGTCCATAGTGTCTAGTGTTATATGTGTGGTTTCTCTCTCTCTCTCTATCCCTCTCTCTCTCTCTTTCTTTCTCTCTCTCTCTCTCTCTCTCTCTTGCGCTCTGTCCTGTCCTGTCTCTCTCTCTCTCTCTCTCTCTCTCTCTCTCTCTCTCTCTCTCTCTCTCTCTCTCTCTCTCTCTCTCTCTCTCTCTCTCTCTCTCTTGCACTCTGTCCTGTCTCTCTCTCTCTCTCTCTCTCTCTCTCTCTCTCTCTCTCTCTCTTGCGCTCTGTCCTCTCTCTCTCTCTCTCTCTCTCTCTCTCTCTCTCTCTCTCTCTATCTCTCTCTTTATCTTTTCCCTTCTTCCTGTCACCCCCTCTCTCCAACTACCCTTATCAATCTCCTTTCCCCCTTACCCACCCCCTTACCCACCACTCTCCCTCTCCCTGGGGCTTGGCCTTGGGTGAAGTTATAACTCCAGGCCCAGACGGGCCCAGACAGTAACAGCAACCTCTGGTTCTCCCTCTGGTCTGTCAGCCTGTGGTGTATCTGCCCTACAGCTCACCTTGCAGACAGCTCACCTAGCAGACAGCTCACCTTGCAGACAGCTCACCTAGCAGACAACTCACCTAGCAGATAGCTCACCTAGCAGACAGCTCATCTAGCAGACAGCTCACCTAGCAGATAGCTCACCTAGCAGACAGCTCACCTAGCAGATTGCTCACCTAGCAGACAGCTCACCTAGCAGACAGCTCACCTAGCAGACTGCTCACCTAGCAGATAGCTCACCTAGCAGATAGCTCACCTAGCAGACAGCTCACCTAGCAGACAGCTCACCTAGCAGACAGCTCACCTAGCAGACAGCTCACCTTGCAGACAGCTCACCTTGCAGACAGCTCACCTAGCAGACAGCTCACCTTGCAGACAGCTCACCTAGCAGACAGCTCACCTTGCAGACTGCTCACCTAGCAGACAGCTCACCTTGCAGACAGCTCACCTAGCAGACAGCTCACCTAGCAGACAGCTCACCTAGCAGACAGCTCACCTTGCAGACAGCTCACCTTGCAGACAGCTCACCTAGCAGACAGCTCACCTAGCAGACAGCTCACCTAGCAGACAGCTCACCTAGCAGACAGCTCACCTAGCAGACAGCTCACCTAGCAGACAGCTCACCTTGCAGACAGCTCACCTTGCAGACAGCTCACCTAGCAGACAGCTCACCTTGCAGACAGCTCACCTAGCAGATAGCTCACCTAGCAGATAGCTCACCTAGCATACAGCTCACCTAGCAGACAGCTCACCTAGCAGACAGCTCACCTTGCAGACAGCTCACCTTGCAGACAGCTCACCTAGCATACAGCTCACCTAGCATACAGCTCACCTAGCAGACAGCTCACCTTGCAGACAGCTCACCTTGCAGACAGCTCACCTTGCAGACAGCTCACCTAGCAGATAACTCACCTAGCAGAGCAGAGCAGGGCTTGGTGTTCTCTCTACTGAGCCAGACAGGTCTTTCTGAGCACGAACGGGCTCAAGGAACCCACAGGCACGCATGCACACACAGAGATGTATACGCACACACACATGCATTTATTTAATTTATTTTTTACTTTTATTTAGACAGGGGGGCATAAGCTGGGGGCATAACAACTAAAATGATTTTCCCAGGTCAGTGGAGACCCGTGGAACCCCCAGAACCAGCCAGTCCAAAGAGCATCTGAAAATTGCTGGATCTCCAATTATTACGTGAGCTGAGGTAGTGGGGGAGTCTCTGAAGAACCGGTTTATATACAAACAAAGTAGTCAATGTTGGGCCATTCTGGTAGTCAGAGACTCACAGCCAACAGAACATTACAAAATGTAATGAGTTGTATGAAACTGTCCCCAGTGATAATGCAGTGCTGAGTGATAGACTGAGTCTGAAGGTTTTAAAACAGAGCCTGCTGCTTACATGTAGATGATTTCACCATAATCAATAATCAAGTACTGGGAGAAGCTTCCTTCTACTTTCCAAAGTGAGGCAGGATTTACTTCCATTAAAGAAACCAATCTCAATCTTATTTTGTCATATACACACACACACACACACACACACACACACACACACACACACACACACACACACACACACACACACACACACACACACACACACACACACACACACACACACACACACACACACACACACACACACACACACACACACACACACACACACACACACACACACACAGTGACAGTGCTATGATTGTACTACTCTGGGACTGGGGCTGCCTGATGGTGATGTTCACGGTCCCACCGAATTCACTCATTGGTTATTAATTGAGTGACATTGCCACTGGGTTGTATGTGTGTCTGTCACTTGCCTGTCATGGAAGGCAGCCATGCATATTTCTGAGGGCTACAGCAACGTAATTACAAAACCTGTTGTAATCCATCATGTTCCTGATCATTCTTCCTCATGTGTTTGAGCCAATCCAGCACATCCTCTGCGTCTCAAGATGTTGGTGGCTATTTAACAGAAACATTTGAGGATGCTGTGGAAGTCTCAGCCCCTCAAATAGTTTGGTACCCAGTGGCAGGGCTCAGGGATGTGTGTGTGTTTTCCAGTAAGCGGTGGACGTGTTTAACTATTCTTGTGGGACCAGACAAAAATTTGACCAACTGGGGATATTTTGTTAATCCCCACGAGGTCAAATGCTATTTCTAGAGGGTTTAAGGTTAAGGTTAGAATTAGTGTCAGGGTTAGAATTACGTTAAGGTTTAGGGTTAGGAGCTAAGGTTAGGTTTAGTGTTAAGGTTAGGTTTTTGGGTTAAGGTTAGGGTTAGTGTTAGGATAAGAGTATGGGTTAGGGTTAGGGTTATGGGTTAGGGAAAATATGATTTTGAATGGGACGGAATTGTGTGTCCCCTCAAGATTAGCTGTACAAGACTGTGTGTGTTTGTGTGTTCCATTAAGTGGTGTGTGTGTGCCCTGTGAGGAGGTGGATAGGTTTAGGAAGCATAACCCAGAGGCCAGCCAGCCAGCCAGCCACCAACCAGCTAGCCACCAGCCAGCCAGCCAGCCAACCAACCAGCCAGCCAGCCACCAGCCAGCCAGCCAGCCAGTCTCCCATCAGTCAGCCACCAGCCAACCAGCCAGCCACCAGTAGTAATGTGTAATGCCCTGCTGCTCTAACTGCTGGAGGGAGGAAGCTATTTATGTTGCCAACCTCTAGAGCACATTTCATGACCAGCCTGATGATCAGACCACGCACCAAGGGGCTATTATTACGGCGGCCTGGGTGGGCCGTCGTCGGAGGGTTGTGTGTGAGAGAGAGGGGGGGGGGACAGAGAGACCGAGAACAAAATAAATACATCAAGAGGAAGTCCCATAACCTCTACTGTATCCTGGTGATATCCCACAATTGTAACTCTGAATCCACTTATGGGTGACAGCCAGTCTCTCCTGGGCCGCGACTAAGGACTGGGTTGTGGTTAGTGTTTCTATTCACTGGGTCACAGCCACAGGATTATTGGACCGTCTTTAGGTAAATCCCAGGATTATTGGAGATAATAAATGCAAAAGGTTTAGTAACCACTGCTTTAGTTTTCGCCTGGTTTGTTTTCTAATCCTCAGTAGGACAATAGTGACGTCGTCATCATCTCCTCCCTGGTGATTTGGGTAGTTCCCTTAGCACTGACGTCAATCTGTCCAGCTGTGGAATATACACACTGGCACAACTCCCTGGATTAGGATTAATATCCATGAGGGCATCAGTGCCCCCACGCACGCACCACTGTAATCTGAAAGGTATTGATGCAATAGCAATCTGAGATTACCAGAGACAATCAGACCAGTGATCAGTGAGGGTTACTTGTTAGAGATGAGGAAATATATGATCACAATGTCAACAGGTGTGTCCATACACTTCTGTGGTATACATTTTAGTCGTCATCAGAAACCTTGTTGACATGGACTACTTGACCCTGTTTTAATGCCCTATTATGCCTTCTTAACCATATACCAAACAGGTACAAACACATTATAGAACCATATATGTCAGTGACTCAGTTTATGAACCCTGATTTATCATGATGCGTCTGTTTTGAGACTTAGTCAAGCCGGATCAACTAAGAATGAGCAATGTGTTCCCATGGGGTTATTTGTACCCTGTATTGCATTTGTGACCTTTATAGTTGTGAGTATGGGGGCAAAACTTTCCCAGAATTCCCAGATTTTCCAAAAATCTTGTTTGGAGGATTCACAAATATCCTGCTTTTCCCTTAACATTCAAATAATCTTCCAAACATTCTTCCAACCAATATTCCAATCTTCCATTTCTGGAAAACCGGGGATTTTTTGGGAATGTTGCCGGAATTGTGCAATCCTATTTGTTGGTACAGTTCAGAGAGCTCAGAGAACTGATTCAGCTGTCCTTCAACGAGGCCAAAGCTTTTCTCCAGTAATCAGTATTTGTGACAGCCCGTTTCTATGGCAACATGTTGTTATTTTGTAAATCTCAGAGTAATTTGTCATGATGGGGCATCAGAGATATGGCACACTGAAGGACAAATCCGACAGATTGCTTTTCCTGTTATTTGTAGATTCTTTGTGAAAAGGTAGACAGATTCTTTTAAATGTTTGTCGAGAAGAGAGATCCATTGTCAAATGTATGGGCAATAGTCTTCAGCTATTCAGTGTCTGGAGGTTACAATAATGTAGGCAATTTGCATAATTGGTTAAATATTGTAGCACTATATTTACAATTACTGTTAAAATAGTTTTTAGACAGCCTACTTGACTGGCCGTCTTAGGTGGTCCTTTCAAATATCAACTGGTCATTACTTCATTGTGCAGTTCTCTTGGGCACTGCCCCCTCTCTTTTCTCTCTATCCCCTTCTCTTCTGTCCCTCCCTCTCTTTTCCCCGCTGACTCTTGTGTTAACCTCTGTCACAACGGCCCAGACCGATAATTGAGAGAATCCGGCAATGAACCCTTTTGAGTCTCTCTTTTTTTCCTGTCTTTTATTTCTCCCCACATCCCTTTCTTTAAAAGCCCTGTCTGTCTGTTTCTAGCCAGGGTTTATCTGAGTGTGCGCAACATTATTTAACTTCCCCCTATTGGCTTTTAATAGGAGTCTTCCTCCTGGTGGCCTGTGATAAATTAATGGTCTGAGAATTGCTCCCTGTTGAGAGGCTCTGTCAGTGTCGAAGGAGGAAGTGACTAGGGGGAACACAGGAACACGTCCTCTCATAGGGGGTTAAGGGAGAGACATAAGGACATGGTAGACTGCTCTGCTGGGGTGTGAGTTGGGCTTTTAGTTTAGTTTATTAATTTGACCATTTAAAAAAAACAATCACACACAAAACTTGAAAAAGCCATACATGCACATGAGTAAAATCATGGAGGATAACACACACTAAAGTCTGGGACTTATTTCCATTGTGGTCCTCTTGAGACAGGATGGCTAGACAAGATCCAACACAGTGAAATAATAAAACAAAAACAGAGAAGAATAACATCTATCTCGTCATTCCAGTTGCATCATAGGGGCACAGAAGACATCAAACATATTTTTACTTTATTTTTAAAGCTATCCAGAGAGGACGTTGTTTTATAGGCAGAGGCAACTCATTCCATTCTGAGGCTCCAGTATACAAGAAAGTACCTTTCCCAGCATTACTCCTGAATCTGTATAAGCACACATCAGCAACACCTGATCTGGTGCTGTGATTGTGTGCATCCCTAACACGAGGAAAGTAATCACTTAAATATCTGGGCGCAGGACCATAAATACTCCTGTAAACCAAACCTAGTCTAATCTGGGACACCCTAGCCTCAACAGGCAGTACGTGAGTACGTGGACTCACCTTCAATACTACCCTGATCAGCTTATTTTGGGCTATCTGGAGCTTCCCCTTCATAAGTTTAGATAAGCCCCCAAACCAGGAAGTATTGGCATAGTCATAATGGCATTGAATGAGGGCAGTAGCTAGTACTTTCACGGAGTCCTTATCAAGCAGCTTGGACTTTTTAGCCAAAAACGTAGTCCTGTCATTAACCTTCCCTAGCACTATATTGGCCATGCTCACACCTCCCAAGCTTCCATCAAGGATACATCCCAAGTAGCTAACAGAGGTTTTAGTAGTCAGCACCTCCCCCCTAATTCCACACTGATTTCAGAGGACCTACTCAATTTACGTCTGGATCCAAAAATAATTGCCCCAGTTTTCCCTAAGTGCAGAGATAGCTTATTATCTCCAAGCCATTTTCTAATGTTAGTAAGCTCTGTGCTAAGTATGCTTTCCAACATAGTTTTACTTTTGTGAGACACCAGAAGTGTAGAGTCATCCGCATAAAGAAAAAGACGGCAAGAACAAGCATCTTTCATATCGTTAATATACAATAAAAACAGCAGAGGCCCAAGCACGCTCCCCTGCGGAACACCACAACTCATTGGTTTTGCCTGAGACAGTGAACCATAACCACCATATGCGTAATACAAGGGCCAATTTGCTCAGCAGAATCTATTAGAAACCTTGCAGGAATATTATCCAGGCCTGTGGATTTGGAGCATTTAAGCTCTGCCAGCATACTGACTGTTTTGTCTGTTGCTACCTTTACAAAAGAAAAAGAGTTTGGCTGAACCCCTAACTCTACATAATACTTATTGACTTGGTTGCTTCCATACAAACCAGAACTGGTGGGCAGCTTGCTAACCAGCATGCTGGCAACAGCAGTTAAAAAAGAGTTGAATTCATTGGCAACCTCTGCCTTTTCATATACCATCTCCCCCCTGATGTTCAGTCCAATACTGTTTAGTTTGTTTTTGGTAGTACTACTACAGCCTAGTTCCTTAAATGATTTCCAAAGCTTTTTAGGGTCATTTTTGTTCTCAATTATTTTCTCAGCAAAGTAACCCCTCTTAGCTTCATCCATCCTGCTCTGTGCTTCATTTCTGTGACGTTTATATAGGACAAAATCATGCTGCTCTTGAGAGTTCTTACATTTTTTAAAGGCCTTATTGCTTGCTTGGATAGATTCTAAAATCTCATGATTAAACCAAGGGCTAGATCTCTGCTTTACCCTGACCCGTATAATGGGAGCCAGCACATTCACCACATCAAGGAATCTACATTTAAAGACTTCCCAGGCACTGCCTACCCCTACACTATCTAGCACAGGTGACCAGTCAATTTTACCCACTTCCTCCCTAAACTTTTCATCACAGTATTTTTTGAGTCCTCTGATTCTTTTTTGTGACACTTAAATTTATCTTAAAAAATCCTCCTTGTGCAAAATGTAATAAAATGATCACTGATTCCATATACTATTACTCCACTCTGCGATATTTTAGATTTATCAGACACCAATATTTAGTCAATCGTACTTTGCACTGTTTCACATATCCTGGTGGGATCTTTTATCATTTGGGTCAGAGCAAGTGATCTACAAAAGTACATAAATACATTGTGGGTTGGGCTATTCTTTTTTGTAGACATCAGTATTGAAATCCCCTAACAAAATGATTTCCTTCAACAGGGAATCATTACAGTTTGACGACACAATTTCAAGACCTTCATAGAATGCATTCTGCTTGGGCGACCTGTAACACCCCCCCAACAAAATCGGCTTGGTTTTGGAAAGGCAGATATCCAGCCAGAGAATCTCCAAATCAGAGCTTAAGTCTGATCTGACATTAAAAGTAATGTCTGATCTTACAAACGCACATATTCCCCCACCGTTCCGATCCTTCCTGACAACAGAGTAATTACAAACAGATGAACAGTCACAAACAGATGAATCCAACCATGTCTCAGTAAAACATAAGACACCCACCTCTGATTTGCAAACCAACAGGCGTATCTCATCGATCTTCGGTAGGCGGCTTCGGACGTTTAAGTGCACAAAATGTAAGCCCTTCTTCCCAAAGGCCTCATTGAATTCCCGATCCACTTGTAACTCGCCTCCCACTGCGCTGCCATCTTCCCACTGCCCTGCCTCCGGTGGCCTCTCTGTCGCCATGGAGCACCCCTCCCCAGGTGCCACTCCATCGTCCTCACCACCGTGTCCCCCGTCACTCGCCTCTGGTGGCCTCCGCTCCGCTGTGGACCCCCCCTCCTCCGGTGCACTCTCCACCCTCGGTAAGACCTCTGGTCCCACTCCACCTTCAGTGCTCACACACCCCGCGGGTACAGCACACCGACAGCAACGGTAAGCTTAATTGACCCCGTGCCCAAAACTAGGATCGCTGCATTTTAGATGAATCCACTGCGCGCATTCCAAACATACCAAAGCTTTGCTGTTACTCTTTATCAAACATTCCCAAGAGGAGCATGGGTGCATAGGCCGTTTAATGGTGTTTGTGATAAACTGAGGTCCAGGACATTGATAGATATCACCCGATAAGAGAAGGCATAGAGTTATTATAAGATCTCCACCATTAATTAGCGATTTCAGACTGGCTTTCGATGACCGTTTTGGTTTGTGCCAAGGTGCTATGAAAGTTTGGTATATAACATTCCTTCCAAATCCGAAGGGCTGGGTGCCATCAAAAGTGTTTGCATGACTGAGAAGTTGCTGAAAATGTACTATTCTTTCATCTAGATTGCAGATGCAATTATTTCCAGTGACATTTTAAACAAACACATGAAGTAAAAGTGCTGCCACCATGCCGAACTTGCCGGTAACAGGGCTCACTGTTGCCCCTGGTGGCCAGTTTCCACGTCATCTCCCGACATCCTCAGACATGCACGGACGTGGAATACTGATTTGTTTCATGGGTGACCTGGCTGGAGCTGCAGCCTCTCAGCAGTGTGTGTGTGTGTGTTTTGTTGTTGTTGTTCCTCGAAACATAAATAATGTACACATGTGGCACAACATCTTTGTGATTATTCCTCCAAACGTATAAATAATTAAGAAGGAAAGTCAGTTCCTTTGGAACTCTCCTTTATAGAGTCATACCCTATGCCCTTTTCTCATTTCCTCATTTCCCCTGTGCTTTCTGAAAGACTAATACCGCAGCCTCAAAAATAACATGACCTACCCACTAACAGAGAGCTCTACCAATACCTCCAACTCTCAATGTGCTCTGAAAGGTAATAATGTCCATAGGATAATATTACAAGAGAGTAGACTATCGATACCTCTCAATACCATCTGAAAGGTGTTTCCACTAGAGTAATATTATGTGTTCTTCAGTCAGAAGACGGTTGTGATTGCCAGTGTTCTCTGTGAAGGAAATGGGGTGTGAGTGATGACTGGCGAGGAGGGGACGGAGAGGACCGTTAAAGAACGCTGCTCCCTCAATCTGCTCTATCGTCTGATTGAAAGTGTTTTGGCTGGCTCACACACACACGCACAGGCACGTACAAATGACACACACACACACACACACACACACACACACACACACACACACACACACACACACACACACACACACACACACACACACACACACACACACACACACACACACACACACAGATTGATGCAGTGCACACACAGACACAACTGTACAAACACCCACACCACACACATATCGATTAATGGCAGGCTACAGTTAAATGAGGGCAAAATGTTTGGCTTTAACAGTTGAGGTCCAGCACAGCAGATTAATATCTTTGATTAGTAAAAGTGTTGGGCTTTTATTCTCCTCCACATTCCCCTCAGTGGGTAAACATACACACCCTTCTGAAGACACACCATGTGATTCTAAATGGACACTATTGGACACCTGAAAGAAAATCACTATAACTAACACTCTGTGTGTTCACTAAGTCATACTCACTGTGTGACATTGTGTAATAGACTATCATTGATCAGTGTGCAGCCAGGTGTTACTCAATCGACAAGCAGTCTCTGCTTATCAGACCCAGTGTACGTGTGTGTGTGTGTGTGTGTATTTGTGTTCCAACTTACTTAGCTCAGATGTCTTTCATACAGCAAGCAGCAGGCACACTGAGCTGGAAGAGATGGCTGGCCCAGGCAGGTATTTAGAAAGACTGTCCCAGAGGCTGACAGATTGCAGCCAGCCAAGCACCCCCCCCCCCCCCCCCCCACCACCACCACCACCACCACCACCACCACACACACAACCTTCCCTTCACACACTCATGCGTCAGAGAGATGAGTGTATGAGTCTGTTGTGCTCTTGATGTAATTGCAGTGACATGGTAAGATGAGGGCTGCTCAATGTCCCTGTACTGTCCACATTGACCTGTTCACCTCTCTCTCAAATTGACAATCCTGGCTAGTAGACACACTGACAAAGGACTGATGAGTCACTTCAGCACTACTTACACACACACTGTGGTAACAACACACACACACACACACACTCAAAGATACTCAATAACATATACTTGCCAACACATTCACTCACATGGACACACAAGTCAAACTCACGGACCCCCACATATAGATCGATGCAGTGCACACCACACACAGACACAAATGTACAAACACCCACACACACACATATCGATTAATGGCAGGCTACAGTTAAATGAGGGCAAAATGTTTGGCTTTAACAGTTGAGGTCCAGCACAGCAGATTAATATCTTTGATTAGTAAAAGTGTTGGGCTTTTATTCTCCTCCACATTCCCCTCAGTGGGTAAACATACACACCCTTCTGAAGACACACCATGTGCATTATAATGTGCACTACATCCTATTCACTGTGTAACATTGTGTAATAGACTATCATTGATCACTGTGCAGCCAGTTGGTACGCAATCGACAAGCAGTCTCTATCCTAGTCCCGGAGCAGTACAATCATAGCACTGTCACTGTGTGTGTGTGTGTGTGTGTGTGTGTGTGTGTGTGTGTGTGTGTGTGTGTGTGTGTGTGTGTGTGTGTGTGTGTGTGTGTGTGTGTGTGTGTGTGTGTGTGTGTGTGTGTGTGTGTGTGTGTGTGTGTGTGCGTGCGTGCGTATAGCGTTCTTTCTACACTCTGAGTTCTAGAACATTCCCTTTTGAAAGGACATTGAATAAGATGTCCAGTAATTTAAGAGTTTGTCAGTCTGCAGTCAGACCTTTCTCTCCCCCAGAGAGTACGCAGCAATATGATCTGAATACAAATGTTTTTCTTTGTTAGTTACAGCCCACGCTCTCCATCTCACCGTGGCAAGGATAGAGCAGCCATCAAAGTATGTGTGTGTGAGAGAGATAGTGTGTGTGTGTGTGTGTGTCAGAAGCTTAATACTGCCTCTTAAAAAGGGGAATGTAATTAAACAGTGTAAGGACGTATGCATGCTCCATCTGACTGTACGCTTATTGTGTGTGTGGGTAGACGTGAAGATGTTCGGAATGCGGTAAAGGATCTCTTCAGAATCTATTCGGTTGAATCGTTAAAATATTCACTTGATTTCTAATTGGCTGATAACTGTTCCCCATCTCCACACTGTGTGAGGCCTATGTGTGAATGTTTGCAGAAGGTTTATTGCCTAATGCCAAATAGCAACAAGGTGTATAATTAAGCAACAAGGCCCGAGGGGGTGTGGTATATGGCCAATAAACCACGGCTAACGGCTGTTCTTATGCAAGACGCAACGTTGAGTGCCTGGATATAGTCCTTAGCCATCGTATATTGGCCATATACTTCAAACCCCCGAGGTGCCTTATTGCTATTATAAACTGGTTACCATCTTAATTAGAGCAGTAAAAATATATGTTTTGTCATACCTGTGGTATACGGTCTAATATACCACGGCTGTCAGGTAATCAGTATTCAGGGCTCGAACCACCCAGTTAATAATACGTCATCTACGTCCATAACTAGTTCAGATAAAGAACGATGCATTCATTTCAAGGCTATAGTTAAGGTTTTTCCTAAACTACTCTCTCCTGTCTCTCCCTCCTCTAGGAGAGCACCTGAGGATCTGTCCCCAGGGCTACACGTGTTGCACCAGTGTCATGGAGGACAGCCTATCCAATCTGAGTCGCACAGAGATGGAGGGCCTGATCAGAGACGCTGGACGGGCCCTGCAAGCCTCCCTCAATGGACAGTACAAGGTCTTCGATGGTGAGTGGGGGATTGAGGAAGGGAGGGAGGGGGAGGGATGGAGGGGGAAGGAAGAGAGGGGAGACCGAGAGAGATGGAAGGTCTGATCATAGAGGCTGGATGAGCCCCGCAAGCCTCCCTCAATGGACAGTACAAGGTCTTTGATGGTGAGTACTGCAGGACACAGGGAGGAATGGAGGGAGGAAGGCAGGCAGAGAGACAGAGGGAGGACTGGAGGGAGGCAGGCAGGGAGACAGAGGGAAGAATGGAGGGAGGCAGGCAGGGAGACAGAGGGAGGAATGGAGGGAGGAAGGCAGGCAGAGAGACAGAGGTAGGACTGGAGGGAGGAAGGCAGGCAGAGAGACAGAGGGAGGACTGGAGGGAGGCAGGCAGGGAGAGAAGGAGACATGGAGGGAGGCAGGCAGGGAGACAGAGGGGAGGAATGGAGGGAGGCAGGTAGGGAGACAGAGGGAGGAATGGAGGGAGGCAGGCAGGGAGACAGAGGGAGGAATGGAGGGAGGCAGGCAGGCAGGCAGGGAGACAGAGTGAGCAATAGAGGGAGGCAGGGAGACAGAGGGAGGAATGGAGGGAGGCAGGCAGGGAGACAGAGGGAGAACTGGAGGGAGACAGGCAGGGATACAGAGGGAGGAATGGAGGGAGGCAGACAGGGAGACAGAGGGAGGGAGGCAGGCAGGGAGACAGAGGGAGGGAGGCAGGCAGGGAGGCAGGCAGGGATACAGAGGGAGAAAGGGAGGGAGGCAGGCAGGCAGGGAGACAGAGGGAGGGAGCTAGGGAGGGAGGGAGGGAGGGAGGCTGGCAGGCAGACAGAGTAGGAGGGAGGGAGGCAGGCAGGGATACAGAGTGAGAAATTGAGGGAGGCAGGCAGGGAGACAGAGGGAGGGAGATAGGGAGGGAGGGATGCAGGCAGGGAGACAGAGGGAGGGAGGGAGGCAGGCAGGAATACAGAGGGAGGAATGGAGGGAGGCAGGCAGGGAGACAGAGGGAGGGAGGGAGGGAGGGAGGGAGGGAGGGAGGGAGGGAGGGAGGGAGGGAGGGAGGGAGGGAGGGAGGGAGGGAGGGAGGGAGGGAGGGAAGCAGGGAGACAGAGGGAGGGAGGGAGGCAGGCAGGGAGACAGAGGGAGGGAGGGAGGCAGGCAGGGATACAGAGGGAGGGAGAGAGGGAGGGACAGACAGACAGACAGACAGAGATTGTGTGTGTGTGTGTGTGTGTGTGTGATAGTAATAGAGAGAAGAGAGAGGATTGTCAGGGGTCTTTGAAGGCATATATATGTGTGCATGTGTATGCACGTATGTGTGTGAGAGTGTGTGTGTATTAGCTTGCATTCATGTGCCTGTACGTCTGTGTACGTGTCTGTATACAAATACAATGAGTTTATCACTGTGAGCTATTTACTGCGGAACCATAGTGTCAGAAGTCACTTTATTTCAGAGAGAGTGTTTTTCGTTGCGCATGCTGTAACTAGTCCAGACAGAACAGCTGGGCTGTCTCCAACTCCACTCCCTCTATCCCTCCGTTCCAACCATCTCTCCGTACACAACACACTAGACACATCATCCCTTGCTTTTCCTCTCCTCCACCTACTCAAGTCTCTCTCAACCATCAGTCTCAGGTCCCAGAGTATGTCATAATCTGCTTGTGTCCTTTGGAGGGAAATCCATGTCTCCACGACGTGAAGGATCACAAGTGTACACACACACTCTCCAGAGTTCACCACAGCTTCAGAGTGTGTGTGAGAAGATAATATTGCTTTAATCCTTCTTGATTGATGAGGAATCTCACACACATATAGTGTAGAGTATAGAGGTTACCAAACCTTAAGCTCCCTAAATTACACACCGTACAGAGAGCGTGAGAGCAGTATCAATATACTGTACTTAAAGTCATAACCACTCACAATTTATGTTTGAGAAGTGGGGGTCTATTTGTGTAGCATGTACAGTATACATACCAATGTATGATATCATGCCATTTGAATATTAAATGCATTGATATCATACCATGTTGTATACATTCATTATTACTGTATGTTTAATGTACAGTTGTGTATTTATTTTTAGTGAGGGTGAAAGTTAAGCTGTTCTGTGACTCAGGACATAGGGGTAAGACGGATCCCAGATTGAAGTGATTAGAATGTGCAGTGATCGGAACATTGATAATTATTTACGTTTAATGATACACTACAGTCTGTTCCAGTCGATATGGGGTGACTAAGCATCTGTCTCTGTGCTCTACTAGTTCCCCTGGCTGATTGGGATTGAGATGTCATCTGGATCTGTGATCTGTTTGTCAGCCTGACCTTTCTGGCCTCATACTGATTAGAGGCTGAGTGACGTCTGTTTACTGTACAGTCTGCTATCATTCTCTCTCTCTCATTCTCTCTCGGCCCACTCTGCCCAGAGCGTTGAAGCAATGCCAGAGCAGCATTGGGCTCATTTCACAGACAACCTGTCCAAAACATACAAATACACACATCCTTGAGCCTGGTCGCTTAGTTGGGTGGAGGTTCTGGTTCGAGCTTGCCGAGGTTCAGATTTCGGTTTTGGTTCCTCCTCTCTCAGTTGGTCCAGCTTCTCATAGATGGCTTCTTGACCTTGAAGAAACTTGTGGAGGTAGTCAAATCGCTTGTCTTCTTCAGCTTCATCACCTTTGCCAGCTACATGAAGAAGCCATTCCTTCTTCAGGCCATCAGGAAGTTTACTCTCTATTGTCTTTGTTACAAGAGGGTTCTTTATAGCCTCATACCTCACACACACACACACACACACACACACACACACACACACACACACACACACACACACACACACACACACACACACACACACACACACACACACACACACACACACACACACACACACACACACACACACACACACACTGAAACACACAACACACGGCCCATCCAAGACACACAAACACTTTCTCTGTGTGTTTATGTGCTTTAGAAGTATCTGGAAGGCACAGCTCATTCACAGTCACACAGTAGTGATTAACAGCAGAGAGCACACAGAAACGCTCCGTCAAGCATCACTCACTCAGCTATGTAAACACACTAACGATGTGCTTCAAACAGACACACACACCCAAGCATGGATGCACACTCACACACACGCCCAAACATGATTGCATGCATGGAAACACAGGCAAGTGTGCACACACACAGGCACACACTCAAAAATGATGCATCACAATTGTTATACTTTAAGATGCACTATGCAGAAATCGCGCAGCTATTTCCTGGTTGCTAAAATTCTAATATTTCACCTAATTTCAGTTTATGTCAGAAAACAAGCAGTTATTGTGTATAGAATCATTGTACCGCTGTGAAATATATTTTCCATAATATATATTTTCCATTTACCTGACAAGGTAAAAATCTGTCATTCTACCCCTGAACAAGGGGTAGCCGTCATTGTAAATAAGAATTTGTTCTTAACTGACTTGCCTAGTTAAATAAAGGTAAAATATATATATTTTTTCTTAATACTAATTCTACTAAAAACATCAGAGATTTCCAGGAAGTCCATCTCTGCAGCCAACTCCAACACCCCTGGAATGGATTCCAGTTTCTTCATCTCTTCATCAGAAAATAATCCCTGGTCCCCTGAGCTCACATGCTGCTTGTAGAACTCCCTCCTCACTTTCCTGTAAAACTCCATCTTGCGCCTCATGTCCATGTGCTTGTGGAACAGACGCTGTTTCTCCTGTACGGGCAGGTGCTGGTTGTGGTAGCAAGATATCTGAGGAACTCGGGAGGACCTGACCTAAAGTCACACATAAACCCAGTTCTACTGTAGATGTACCTAAATGCATTCTAAACATGGATTCTTGAGAACTACACCAAATTAAGCAATTAACTTTTTGATTCTTATCATTGATGACGACAGGAAGCTACTGATGTGGCTGTGCCATCCATGGTAGAGACTGGTGAAATTGCTTGAAGAAGCTCATTGTTGAAAAATGTACAATCTTGGATAGCAGAAGCAAGTCACACAACTAGTGTTGAGGTTGTTCCCACAAAACTAAGTTTCAAATCAATATTACCTACAGTGACTATCAACCAAACATTCTAACTTTCAACATTCTACTAGAGTTGCCATTTTCAATTATGATGTCATCATATTCAAATGTAGGTGTATCATTATGAATCTAATTGAAAAAGAATGGGTTTTAATTCAATGTTGTCTTATCAACCCCAAACATTCTAAATTCAAACATTCTACCAACTTTTGCTTTGGTTGACTTTGTATTTGTATGATTCAGAATTACCATGACAATGAAAAAGAGTGAAATGAATCGGTGTGATGTGCATCATCATGTAAAATCACTTTTACATTGAATCCACCATATAAATATTTAGAATTCAAATGTTATGGTAGCCACTAAAACACACACACACGCACGCACGCACGCACGCACGCACGCACACACGCACACACCACACACACACACACACACACACACACACACACACACACACACACACACACACGCACACACACACGTCTATACACCAGATGAATGATGGATGTCAGAATTTGGTTGTTTGTTGTGGTCTGCGTGTCAAATGAACGTTGTTTTCTTTGAATTGATTGTTTTTGTGTTGTGTTCTTTCAAAGTTCATGTTTGTTAGCATGCCTGGAACCCCCCTGTGTACAGCCCTGTCCATTCTCTCTTGTGACCTCCAGTCATGCCTTCTCTCACTATCTGTGTCCTCTCCGTTTCTCTGCCAAAGTGCTTTTTGTGTGCGTGTCACTATTTTCAACATTCCAATGCATCATTCCTAGACATCCTCAACCTCCCTCACCTCAACTTTCTCCTCTCTCCTTCCTTCATTCCTAACCACCATACTTCTCCCCTTCTGTAAAGTGTTTAACCCCACCTGATCCTGAACATTGATCAGTCACCCCTATCTCCTCCTACCTTCCTTCACCTCACATCACTGAGCATCAGATGGAGACAGCAGGGTAAGAGACAGAGGGATGAGAGAGAGGGGGAGGGAGGGAGAAGTGTGAGACGGTCAGATGTAAACCATCTGTTAATGAGCATCTGCTCTTAAGACGGGAGAAGTGGAGCGATGGAGGGCTGTTAATTGAAGGGTGATACGCCACGTTAAACCCAGTATCCCAGCTCACCATAGTTACCACTGTGGACATATTCGACTGTGTGGATGGACATGTCCAGACTTGTCCAGCTGTACCCTCCCATTATTGGACTGTCTATTGGAATGGACAGAGTGGTAGCTGTGCCTTCCAATTACAACTAAAGATGTATTTGGATGTGCAAAGGGTATGAATTATCCTGTTCCCAGAACTCCTATGGTCATAGTCATGTTGTTGAATGTATTGTGAAATGCATACATTTTGTGGGTTTCAGGGATTTTCACTTGTGGGCGTTTTGTATAGCTTGTAGTAGAGTTTATCACTTGCTTGCTGTGGTGATGGTTATGTGGTTAAAGGGATACTGCGATATTCTGCATATTGTGCCGTTGTTCTACTTACCCATGAGTCAGTTGAAGTCGTGGACATACAAATGGTCTCCACGAGTTCAACTGACTCTGGGTGATCTTGCAGTATCCTTTTAAGTTGCAGGAGTGTTGATGGAGAACTGTACAAGTGCGTAAGTGTTCAAGTGTACTAGTCAGTGTCTATGTGACTTGTGCCCTACTAGTCCCCTCAGCTGGAGTCTCTCCCATCTACATCTGGGTGTGTTT
This sequence comes from Salvelinus namaycush, assembly GCF_016432855.1. Lineage (NCBI taxonomy): Eukaryota > Metazoa > Chordata > Actinopteri > Salmoniformes > Salmonidae > Salvelinus > Salvelinus namaycush. The sequence goes on from NC_052331.1 coordinate 26,977,038, forward strand.
AGCTGGGTGTGGGCCTGTACCATATGACTAAGTGTAGGGTGTTACTGTCCCAACCGGGAAAGGCAGGCAGGCCTTTATAGACCCAGGGACCGTGGAAGCTGTAACTCACAGTTAAGAGTGGGCTAAGAGTATTAACTCACTAAGTTTAGGAGAACTGTACATGTCAAATATTGTGTGTGTGTGTGTGTCTCTGTGTGTTTAACAACCAATAAGCACCTGGCCAAGGACAACATTTGAAAATAAACATGTTAAGAGCTTACGTGTGTGTTTACAGCACACATCCAAACACAAATCGAGAGACATAGGATTCGTCAGGCCAGGACATAGATATCTATTGAATAGATCTGCACTGAAGCCTGAGCTTAGCCAAACCTCTAAATCTTCATAAATGAGGGGTTTATCATATTTTCCCTTTACAACCCTCCATGACTCCTCATATTTTCTACTGGATAAAGCATATTTTCTGCCTAGTCTGATGGGGGGAAAAAGATTGTGGAGACGTGGAGACAAAGGAGTGTGTGTGTGGACTGAGGAGTCGGCACTACCAGCTGCCAGCTGCTAACAGTGGGAAGGAAAGGACGGTAGGGGTCAGCTTCCACTGCCCACTGAAAGAGGTGGAGCTATGGGAGGAAAGATAGGAAGACAAGGAGAGAGAAAGAAAGAGAGAAATAGATTATGAAAGAGTGTGTGTGAGAAAATGAGACTGAGTCAGAGTGACAGTGACTGTGACAGTGAAGGCTATATGACAAACACCGGAAGAATAGATAAGAGTTTGAGAGGAGAGAGCGACAGGGATAAAAGAGAACGAGGGAGAGAAAGAGAAATAGAGAGAAAGGGAGAGAGAGAGAAAGAGAGAGCGAGGGAAAGAGAAATAGAGAGAAAGGGAGAGAGAGAGAAAGAGAGAGCGAGGGAAAGAGAAATAGAGAGAAAGGGAGAGAGAGAGAAAGAGAGAGCGAGGGAAAGAGAAATAGAGAGAAAGAACGAGAAAGAGAAAGGGAGAGAGAGCGAGAGAGAGAGAGAGGTGGAAGGGTAGAGGTCAAAGAGAATGTTAAGTAATGACACCTGAGGTAGAAGTGTTGGATGGCTGGCAGGTGTGCCAGACAGAAGGTGCCATTATCCTGGCAGGTGGTGGAAGGGCTAATGGTGTCATGCCTGCCCACTGGGCACAGACGTCAATTCAACATCTATTCCACATTGGTTTAACTTCAAAATTACGTGGAAACAACGTTGATTCAACCAGTGTGTGGCATCTAGACGGCACCGCGTGTGTGTGTGTGTGTGTGTGTGTGTGTGTGTGTGTGTGTGTGTGTGTGTGTGTGTGTGTGTGTGTGTGTGTGTGTGTGTGTGTGTGTGTGTGTGTGTGTGTGTGTGTGTGTGTGTGTGTGTGTGTGTGTGACAGAGAGAAAGTGCGCATGCATGTGAACCTGGCACTCTGAACAGAAGCACTTCACACACACACACACTCACACTCACACTCACACTCCCCAGTATCACTAGCCGGTGGGCTATTGCCTTGTGTATGTCAGCCTATTTTTGTCTGTGAGGCAAATACTCCTCATAGACTTTAATTAGATTTGAACACAGAGCTCTGGCTGACGGGCACACTCAGTTCTAGATGACCAAGCAACACAATCTTATTTATTCATTGAATTAGACTTTTTATTTTTTTAATTAACCAGCTGGTCTGTTAAAGGGATAATGCGAGATTCTGTCATTTGTGTGTTTACAGCACATGTCCATCTCCCTATTTATCTCTATGAACACAAATCAAGAGGAAACGATTAGTCAGGCCAGGGTACACATACAGGTAACTGCCAAAATAAAGGAAACACTTGAGTAAATGAGAGATACAAAGTATATTGAAAGCAGGTGCTTCCACACAGATGTGGTTCCTGAGTTAATTAAGCAATTAGCATCCCATCAGGCTTAGGGTCATGTATAAAAATGCCCATTATTTTGGCTAGAAGAGAGGGAAAAACAGAAGAGAGAGAAAAACATATTATGAAAGAGTGTGTATGAGAGAATGAGTGAGTCAGAGAGAGACAGTATGGCAAACACCAGAAGAGTAGATAATAGTTTGAGAGAAAGAGAGGGAGAGATTGTCATTCTACTTACCCAGAGTCAGATGAACATGTGGATAACAGTTTGATGTTTGTGCGTGCAGTATGAAGGAAGTTTTGCGAGCCAATGCTACCAGCGTTAGCTCAATGACTGAAAGTCTACTGGTAAGCTAGCATTATGCTAACAACAGTTAGCATTGGCTTGCGAAATTATTGCTAACTTCCACTAACTTCATTCAGAATCTCACAGTATACCTTTAAGTAACGCCATTTCAAACTGAGTTGGCTGGGAGTAAATGTCCCTAAGAATACGTTTTTTTTCCAAAGTTGTCTGAATAAAAGCAGTATGCTTTCATCTAATAACAGAATGATTATACAGCGTTGGGCTTATACTACCTGAAACCAGAAAGTATCATATCATACTGTATCTTAATCTGTTATGATGTACACTCTTAGAAAAAAGGTTTCCAAAAGGGTTCTTCGGCTGTTCCCAAAGGAGAACCCTTTTGGGTTCCATGCAAAACCCTCTGTAGAAAGGGTTCTACATGTAACCCAAAATGGTTCTTGAAAGGTTTCTTCTATGGGGACAGCTGAAGAACCCTTTAAGGTTCTAGATGGCACCTTTTTCTCTACGAGTGTATAAGCAGTTGAATTCCTGCATTAAACCTCATTGAAGTATCTTGGGACCATCAGTAAACATGAGGATTTTCCACATAACATTAAAGCGTTTTCCAATTAGACCCAACATACACCCAGCATGGCACATACACCCAGCATGGCGTTCATTTTGTTGCTAACTCTTCCCAATTATAGACAACATATTTGATTCATTCTGAGACTAATTTCCTGTTTTCAGGGTCACCTCTGTTGATGTCAGAAATGCCAAGGACATCTGCTCCATTGTGCCGCCTGATTGGCTCGTGGTCTTGGCATGCAAATCATGTTGGGCGGGAGCCAGAGTTACAGCGTCCTAAACGCCAAACACATTACTCGCTGTGAAGAGAGGGTGGAGGGAGAGAGAGAAGGAGGGATGTTGGGAGGAGACAGAGGGAACGATGAAGAGAAATGGAGGAAGAGTAGAGAGAGAGAGGGAAGGGAGCGGGGTGGAAAGAGAAGAGGGAAGGATGGAGAGAGAGAGGGAAACAGAAAGACTGACGGAGAAGAGCGAAGGGGGAGAGAAGGAGAGTGAGCAATGAGGGGTGCAAGAGATGGAGAAATGTTACATTTGGGAGAGGAACAGTGAGAGGGAGAGGAAGGGGACCTACAAGCAACAGGGAGAGGGGAAGGAAAAACAGATGGAAACTGATGGAGAGAATAAATAGTGCATGAGACAGAGAAAAACAGAAAATAGATAAAGAGAGAGAGAAACACAGAGCGAGAGAGAGAGAAACACAGAGAGAGAGAGCGGTATCGGAGTGCGTGTGTGTCAGAACACAAACACTCTCCATCCATCACAACACTTATCAGCTGTGTGGTTAGTGCCGTTAGCCCGCGGAGCGCCACGGCGCCTTAGGAAGCATTTAGACGCCATTAAAAGACCACTATATTAAACAGACACACACACACACACGCTGAAAGACACCATTCATCAACTGATGTATGTAGGCTCTCTCTCTGACCACGACATCCTCTCCCAATGTCTGACTATGGCCTTGGGAATGTGGTCCATTGTTTGGGCAATGGACATATACAGCTGGAGGTAGTTGAGACTCATTGAGATGTATGATTTGTCAGATTTTTTTTTGCATTGAAGTATCAATTGTCATTATGGTTTAAATCAAATCTAAATTGTATTTGTCATGTACGTAGTTTACAGCAGGTAAACGTGCGGAGAAAGCTGATGGAGTTGTATGTAACAGAATAGGTTACTGTTGGACTCTTTTTGGCCCTCATCAAAGCCCAGAGTAGATGTGTTGGTTGTGTTTGTTTGTGTATTCTGCATGTGACAGGGAGTGCCAGGAGTGAAGATGGAAAGGCAAGGAGAGAAAGAGAAAGAGAGAGAGGAAAGAGAGGGACAGCCATAGAGGAAAGGCAGAGAACCGTCTGCTGTTGAGTGGACTGGGGCTGGTTCATCCATGAATGGCCAAGATAGCCAGGTCTAAAACAACCACATCAGCACAACGCATCCCTTCCAACTCTTCCTCCTTCTCTTCCTCTTCCTCTCCCCTCTCTCCTCGCTGACTCACTCACTCCGTCTCCCTCTCTTTCCTCCTCACTCACTCTCCCTCCCTCCCTCCCTCAGCCAAGGAGCGTTCTGTTAACCCAATCATTTACAACTTGTCAAACTGGACAAATACAATTAGGAGGATCAGATACATTGGCGCCGAAGCAACCACGGTTCACTCCTCCCTCCCTCGTCCTCCTCTAAATCTCTATCTCTGTGTCTCTCCATCTCCCACCTTACCACAAATTAATACACTGGCTATTTGTGTCCAGCACAATACAGAGCTATTACTGTGTGTGTGTGTGTGTGTGTGTGTGTGTGTGTGTGTGTGTATGTGTGTGTGTGTGTGTGTGTGTGTGTGTGTGTGTGTGTGTGTGTGTGTGTGTGTGTGTGTGTGTGTGTGTGTGTGTGTGTGTGTGTGTGTGTGTGTGTGTGTCCAACTACGTTTATGTGTGTGTGGTGTTTGAGGAAGAACAGAAGGTGAAGGAGAGGTGTCAGGCCGTGCCTTCATTAGTGGTGTTCTGTATAGAACACAGTGAGGGAGGGCCTAACAACAGATACAACTAGTCTGTCTTTTACCCTGCTCTGACCTGGGAAGGACCCAAGAGGATAGCATCCTGACCTCCTTTGACTCGAGATTACTCACACGCGCACGCATGCATGCATACAGGCACACAAACACACACGCACGTGCACGCACGCACGCACAAAAACACACAAACCTCTCTGGATTCAGCTCAGTGGTAACAATGTCCATAATGAGTATTCTATACAAATGTTAGAGTGATCAGATCTGGCTGATTTGGGATCAGCCTTTAATAAGCTGGGCCGGATAGGCCACACCAAGCTCTGTTCCTAATATTTTGTACACTCAGTGTTTATGGGGCACTCTGAGCCCTCTGTGTCATAAACTGATTCAAGATCAGTTGTTTGTAGCCAGAACCACAGTAAGCCCTCTGAGGGAGAAACTGATTCAGGATCAGCATGTAATGAGTATCAGTGGTACATCCCCCACTGAGCCCTCTGTTAGAGACTGGTTCAGGATCAGGGAATAATGAACAGAGGTGGTACAGGGTAGACCTAGTAAGCCTCCAGTTGGAGTTATTGGCAGTGGGAGGAGGATCAACGTTAACTCCTAAACACAGAGGCACAGAATCCCACAACAATGCCAGGGCTTATCAGAGATAGAGGAGGGAGAGAGAGAGAGGGGTGAGCGGAGGTAGGGAGAGAGAGAGAGGGGTGAGCGGAGGTAGGGAGAGAGAGAGAGAGAGGGGTGAGCGGAGGTAGGGAGAGAGAGAGAGAGAGGGGTGAGCGGAGGTAGGGAGAGAGAGAGAGAGGTATGGAGGAGTGAAAAAGAGAACCAACAGCATTATTGAGAATACTGAGAACACTGTGTGTGTGTGTGTGTGTGTGTGTGTGTGTGTGTGTGTGTGTGTGTGTGTGTGTGTGTGTGTGTGTGTGTGTGTGTGTGTGTGTGTGTGTGTGTGTGTGTGTGTGTGTGTGTGGTTGTGTGTGTGTGCGTGCGTGCGTGCGTGCGTGCGTGCGTGCGTGCGTGCGTGCGTGCGTGCGTGCGTGCGTGCGTGTGTGTGTGTGTGTGTACGTGCGTGTGTGTGTGTGTGTGTGTACGTGCGTGCGTGTTTTTGTGGTGTGAGCAAAGTGGCTGGTATTGAGACATGGGTGGGAGTGTATGGATTTCAGCAGGCATGTATGAAGGGGGAATATTTCAAACACAGAAAGGAAATTAGAGAGTCAGAATAAGCCAGAGACATGTCAAGCTGTTCTGCTAGTTAAACTCCATACCATTGCAAATGGAATCATTAATTATTCTCTTCTCGCTGCTGGAAAAAGTCATTAGAACACAGACACCAGGCTTATCACAGGTTCACTGTGTGTATGTGTGTGTATTTGTGTGTGAGAAAGAGAGAGAGATGGTATTTTATTTAACCTTCATTTTGACAGGAATTCATGTTGAGACCAACGTCTCTTTCACAAATGAGCCCTGTAATTCAAATCAAATCAAAGTTTATTTGTCATGTGCGCCGAATACAAGCCCTAACCAACAGTGCCATTTTTAAGTAAAAAATAGGTATTAGGTAAACAATAGATAAGTAAAGAAATACTAAATAAAAAGAAAACAGTAAAATAACAGTGAAAATAACAGTAGTGAGGCTATATACAGGTGGTACCGGTACAGAGTCAATGTGCGGGATACCGGTTAGTCGGGCTAATTGAGGTAATATGTACATGTAGGTATAGTTAAAGGGACTGTGCATAGATGATAAACAGAGAGTAGCAGCAGCGTAAAAGAGGGTGTTGGGGGAGTGGCGGGACATAATGTAAATAGTCTGGGTGGCCATTTGATTAATTGTTCAGCAGTCTTATGGCTTGGGGGTAGAAGCTGTTAAGAAGCCTTTTGGACCTAGACTTGGCGCTCCGGTACCGCTTGCCGTGCGGTAGCAGAGAGAACAGTCTACGACTGGGGTTACAAAGATCAAATACGAAATGAAAAACAGGATCATAGAAAACAAACACATTCTTCATCACAAAGGTCCTCAAATCAGCAGTCTGAATTGGCCTAAAGGTACCAAAACGGATTACGTAGAAGTCTGTGTTATTAATTGCATGTGAAAGATTATTACTAATTTAACATTATGTCTGGGTTATCATGTTAGCATATGCTCAGTATAGAGTAGTCTATAGCCCTAGTGTGCATATCCCCCAGGTCACCCAACCTGAAGCTCTGTCACTGGGGATGCTCAGCCCTCAACCCCCACTCCACCTGGAGGTCATGGTGCTGATGAGGGGATGGGGATGAGGGGGGAGAGGGGGATGAGGGGAGGTTGGAGGGTTAGATTGTGGTCCCTCTGGGGCCCCTGAGAGACAAAATGGAAGAGCAAGGACATACACACACGTACACACATTTGCACGCACGCACACACACACACGTGTCATGTTATTGATCATCATTAGTCACCAGAGCAGAGAGGGGACTGGCTGCCCTATGGCACAGTAAGAGATTACTAAACACTCACCCTGTTCTAAATCTCTAGGATTTTCAACATACCCATGTACGAATCTTATCTAAAGGATAACAAGCATTATCTGACTGCGATTCACGCTGTTGTACTGTATGTTTAAAAATATGCATGACTATTATTCAAAGCATGAATTTTCCAACTCTTTCCAACTCTATTTTAGACAATTTAGGCTGGGATTCAATTCGATCATCATTTTTTGGCTATGCACCGTTAAAAGACAATGTTACTGGAGATCGCAAGGCAATGCTGCTGATGTCGGCGCAATGGTAAAATGACCTTTAAATGTCAACCGCGCTACATTGTTTCCTGACCTGTCTTGCAACCCAGCTAAGACAACAGTATAGCCACAGCAACAGTCTGCTCCTGTCATAGGCTGTCAACCCAGCTCTTAGTCTATTAGTGAAATTAGTATAAATGTGAAAGGATTTATACTTTTACTTTTGATACAATTACATTTAATTTTGATACTTAAGTATCTTTATACTTTTACTCAAGTAGTATTTTCCGGGATGACTTTCACTTTTATTTTAGTCATTTTTTATTAGGGTATCTTTACTTTTACTCAAGTATGACAATTAGGTACTTTTTCCACCACTGCTCACAGAACTGGACCGCCGAGTGCTGAAGCGCGTAGTGAGTAAAAATCACCTGTCCTTAGTTGCAACACTCACTCCCGAGTTCCAAACTGCCTCTAGAAGAAATGTTCGCACAAGGACTGTTCATTGGGAGCTTCAGTGTCGGCTGGAGTGGTGTAAAGCTTGTCTCCATTGGACTCTGGAGCAGTGGAAACACGTTCTCTGGAGTAAGGAATCACGCTACACCATCTGACAGTCTGACGGATTATTCTGGGTTTGGCGGATGCCAGGAACACGCTACCTGCCCTAATGCATAGTGCCAACTGTAAAGTTTGGTGGAGGAGGAATAATGGTCCAGGGCTGTTTTTCATGGTTCGGGCTAGGCCCGTTAGGTCCAGTGAAGGGAAATCTTAACGCTACAGCATACAATGACATTCTAGATGATTCTGTGCTTCCAACTTTATGGCAACAGTTTGGGGAAGGCCCTTCCTGATTCAGCATGACAATGCCCCCATATGCAAAGTGAGGTCCATACAGAAATGGTTTGCCGAGATCGTTGTGGAAGAAATTGACTGGCCTGCACAGAGCCCTGACCTCAATCCCTTCAAACTCCCGAGTAGCGCAGCGGTCTAAGGCACTGCATCTCAGTGCTAGAGGCATCACTACAGACCCTGGTTCGATTCCAGGCTGCATCACAACCGGCCTTGATTGGGAGTACCATAGGGCGGCGCACAATTGGCCCAGCATCGTTAGGGTTTGGCCGGGGTAGGACTTGCCTAGTTAAATAAAAAATAAAACACCTTTGGGATAAATTGGAATGCCGATTGTGAAGCAGGCCTTATCACCCAACATTGGTGCCTGACCTCACTAATGCTCATGGCTGAATGGAATTAAGTCCCTGTAGCAATGTTCCAACATCTAGTGGAAAACCTTCCCAGAAGACTGGAAGATGTTGTAGAAGCAAAGGGGGGACCAACTTCATATTAATACCCGTTATTTTGGAATGAGATGTTCGACGAGCAGGTGTCCACATACATTTGGCCATGTAGTGTATGAGTGTGTCTGCCTGCGTCCCTGCCTATGTGCGCTTGCGTGTGTGCACGTAGGCAGTGCATGTGTGTGTGTGTGACAGCAGAACGTCACTCCCGGCTAATCCTAACATGCACAGAGGTCTGGATAAGTCTGTCTGACTGGCATCTGGTCAGGTGGCAGGGGAATGATCTGTCATCCAGTCAGAAACACATCGACCAAGCACTTTGCTCTGCTCGAAAAGGCCTGGAATATAACTGGATGTTTCTGTGTTTGTTTGGCCCTGAGCTTTCAGGTAGTTGCCAGGGATGAAGGTGTTGTTGGCCCTAGGGCTTCTCACTGTGTCCGTGTCTCTGGTTCTGGCTTGCCCTCAGTCACCCAGCTGTCCACTGCGTAGGCCTTTGGTTGAATATTATTCAACCAAAGCAATGCTAATTGCCAACTTAGCCATAAGATACACATTAGTTGCTTATATATAATCTCTCGTGGACAGACTACGTAAACATAAATGGTACCGTAGATCATGATACAATGGGATAAGTGAAATAGTGAGCAGCATTAGTTCCGGTGCTTGGGTTTTTCGTCACTGGTTATTTGGACAAATCACGATTTCACAGGTGTTAGCATCTTTCGTATTTCCTGTTCCGATCCTCCTTCTTTCTTTTTTCTTAAATAATCTCAGTTAACCCAGAACTAAAATCTTGTGTAATTAGTCAGGTGCTCGATTAAAGGGGGTAAGAACTTTCTGATTTAGCATCGGTTTCAATTCTCCTCATTAGGAAATGCGACTGAAAACGAGATTTGGGTCATGGAGGCGTGCTTTATGTGGGTGTCTGTTGTGTGTATGTGTGTGTGTGTTCGAACGTGGGAAGCATTTGTACTTTCACTCGGCCAAAACAGTACACAGTTACAGTCACTCACCCTTCTAAATAACTTGAAACCATCTAACCAGGTATTTGTGTCTGGAAGTAGCCTAGACTAACTAGCAAGCAAGCCAACTTATTTAGTCAATTAGCTTAAGCCGGCTGGTGTGTGACCGTGGCAAAGTTGGTTTGACATTGGAAAGCGTATCTCTGGGCTCGTTAGGGACCGTCAATAAATTATAACATTTACATGGGACAATATTCTGATGTTGCACATCTTTTAGTTTACTCATCAAATGCTTAAAATATTTGGTTAGAGTTTTACAATTTGGAGCTATTGACATTTAAAGATATTGTCCCATGTACATTGTGTAATTTACTGATGGTCCCTAATGAAACACTTAGTCTCCCAGTTGGTCCTAGACTGAAACTTCACCATAACAACGTCCATTATCAGTAAAGGCTTTCTGTGATAACCTACTTTCATTAAACAGTCGCTTCCTTTGCCTCTAGTCATTATTTCTGCTAACGTTGGCTTTAACTAGGAGTCTTTCTTCCTGTAATGTTTCACAATCAGTCCCCAACAACACAGCAGATATTCCTGTCTTATTCCCCTCCTGTCTGATAAGAATTTGATGGTTCGTTATTATAATGTTTCAATTCATTTGTTTTAGAATAGTGACATCATCAGACAAGGCCCTGCTTAGATAATGCAGTGCGGTTGGGTCAGTGTGAGCTTTAACATTATATTACGTAACATATTCAACACTGTTGGATCGTCTTCAGGGAGTGTGTCTGCGTGTGTGGGTGTACTGGATGTGGAGAATGTTTGCTGGGTGTTATGTGTGTGGTTGAGTGTGTTCAAATCCATTTTTGTGTGTGTGTGTGTGTGTGTGTGTGTGTGTGTGTGTGTGTGTGTGTGTGTGTGTGTGTGTGTGTGTGTGTGTGTGTGTGTGTGTGTGTGTGTGTGTGTGTGTGTGTGTGTGTGTGTGTGTGTGTGTGTGTGTGTGTGTGTGTGTGTGTGTGTGAGAAAGAGAGAGAGAGAGAGAGAGATGCTGAGCTAAGGGAGTTCTCATAGAGGCTCAGTGATTCCTCTCCCCATCTGGGGTGCATGGCGGGCAGGAAGGAGATATGTGTGTGCACACACACACATTAAAGACGACGCAGTGAAAATGTATTCTTAAACAGTGCAGCCCAGCCTGTTTTTGTGATGGTTTGAGTGTGTGTGTCTGCGCAGTGTAAGTGTATGTTAGAGAATCTCTCTATATCCCACTCAGTGCGTTTTATGTGGATGGCAACATTATCTTCCACTGCACATCCTATCCTGCCTCAGAATACATTTAAACACTTCCTCTCTGGGTTCACCTCTGTGGCACATTTCATATGCAGTACAAAGCAATGAGACAGAGCCCCAGAAAAAAACATAGAATTTACCTAAATTCAACTGTTTAACACTGTTAAACATGTCCTGTTTCCTGTCTCATTCCAGGTTACCTCCTGGAGCTGCTGAACCGTTCCGAGGATGTCCTGCAGCAGTCCTATCCCCCGGCGCTGGGTTCCCTGTACACCCAGAACACCCGCGTGTTCTCTGACCTGTACACAGAGCTGAGACGGTACTACCGTGGTTCCAACGTTAACATAGAGGAGGCGCTCAACGAGTTCTGGGCCCGCCTGCTGGAGAGGATGTTCAAGGGAGCCAATGGACGGTATCTCATAGGTACGTAAACATTACACATTGAACTTAATTATATTCTTTGAAATGTTCAACTTTTAAAATCTCAATTGAAAATAAATGCTGCTTTTTCCAAACTCTTGCATTGAAATTGAATTCACCCCAACCCTGGTAAATATTTTCATGAATTTCATCTTGTATGATTTCAACTTTTATTCTTAACTATGTGAGGCCGTTATATTGCTTTAGCTATCACTTGTGTATTGTATGAAGAGTGTTTTACTAATAAAGTTATTATGATTGCAGGCGATGACTACCTGGAGTGTGTGTCCAAGCAGTCGGAGACGCTGCGACCCTTTGGTGACACCCCCCGAGACCTCAAGTTGAAAGTGACACGTACATTTGTGGCGGCACGCTCCTTTGTCCAGGGACTGGTGATCAGCGGGGAGGTGGTTCGCAAGGTCTCACAGGTAAGACTGACCCATCCTTCTCCGTCTATCTTTGTCAGTGTTGTTAATCTCCTTGCTCTACTCATTTTTCTCTCTCTCTTCCCCTCTCTCTCTCTCTTCTATTTATTTTCTCATCATGTCAATCAAACCTGCAGTACATCAATCTGGCACTTCGACCACGATGAAACTTTAAAACGTATTTGGAGCTTTGAGATACAAGCATTCTATCAAACTAATGTTACCGCATGAGAGAAGAATCCCTGGTGCCTCTTTTTCTAATGTACAAGCAGCTAAATGGATGGCTGAACTGTTCCACGGATCCTACAACATCCAGCATTTATTTTGTCTTGTCATGTCATGTTGTCTCTGGCTCCAGACAGTTCTTTATAGCGTTGTGTGTCACACTGTGTACAGTAGTCCTCCAGCGGCTCTATACTTCTTCTCTAGAACAGTGTGTGGTCAACACTGGGCCAAATAACAGCATATTAACAGTGCTGGGCATCTCATTGCAGGCCAATCAATCTCTAATGGAGTAACAGAGGAACAGAAGAGGGAGAAATCTAGGACCATAACACCAGGTTGTTTACACATACAGTGTGTACAGGAGAGGGACAGAGTGAGCCACAGCTCTGGGCAGTGTTAATAGAGTGACCTGAGGGATAGAAAGGGAAGGAGAGGAGAGCGGAAAGGTGAGGATAGTGGAGGAGGAGAGGAGAGTGGAGGAATGGAGGAGAGAGATAAGGAGGAAGAAAAGAGGAGATAAGGAGGAATGAAGTGGAGAGAGGAAGGTATAAGAGGGTAAATGGATCAATTGAGGAGAGAGATAAAGAGGAAGAAGAGAGGAGATAAGGAGGAATGGAGTGGAGAGAGGAGAGGAAGGTATAAGAGGGTAAATGGAGGAATTGAGGAGAGAGGGGAGATGTATACCTCATGTGGCGTCTGGAGTCTGATTGGACCAGCCAGGGGGGCAGAGGGCTGAGTGGAATGCCAGAAGGCATGCTGGGATATGGGTACCCTCTCTCCCTCCCTGCCTTCTCCCTGTGGTTCTAATCAGACTGTAATAGGGATTGTGGTGGATTGTGCTGTTAGGAGAAAGTGAAATGAGCGAGAAAGAGAGACAGAGAGGGAAAGTACAGTAGAGGGTTTGGGTGAGAGAGGGAGAGAGAGAGAGCATCGAGAGAGACAGAGGTAAAGTACAGTAGAGGGTTTGGGTGAGAGAGGGAGGGAGAGAGAGAGAGCATCGAGAGAGACAGAGAGGTAAAGTACAGTAGAGGGTTTGGGTGAGAGAGGGAGGGAGAGAGAGAGAGCATCGAGAGAGACAGAGAGGTAAAGTACAGTAGAGGGTTTGGGTGAGAGAGGGAGAGAGAGAGAGCATCGAGAGAGACAGAGAGGGAAAGTACAGTAGAGGGTTTGGGGGAGAGAGAGAGAGACAGAGAGGGAAAGTACAGTAGAGGGATTGGGTGAGACAGGGAGAGAGAGAGAGCATCGAGAGAGACAGAGAGGGAAAGTACAGTAGAGGGTTTGGGTGAGAGAGGGAGAGAGAGAGAGACAGAGTGGGAAAGTACAGTAGAGGGATTGGGTGAGAGAGGGAGAGAGAGAGAGACAGAGTGGGAAAGTACAGTAGAGGGATTGGGTGAGAGAGGGAGAGAGAGAGAGACAGAGTGGGAAAGTACAGTAGAGGGTTTGGGTGAGAGAGGGTGAGAGAGCGAGTGGAAGTGAGAGAAAGGAGTGAGTGGAAGGGACACTCATGTACACACATGTTGACCTTGACAAGAGATCACTGTGAGATGTACACCTATACCTCGCCCCACCCCTGCCAATCAAATCATACTGTACCACATAAAGTAGACTCACGACAGCTCTATCATTTGTGTGTGTGCATATGTGAATGTGCCCAAGAGTACACCCTGACCTCATTGAGAATGGCAGTGGCTGCCAGCGCCCTCGCATTAGTGCAGGGATGACATTTTGTAATTTTGTAAAAGCCGCACTAATTACTTACACATTTTCCCCAGCCGACCTCATTTAATGAACATATCGCTCAATGTCCTTCAGCAGCAGCAAAACGGATACAGTCAGGAAATATGGATCAGATCAAGTAGCTCTGGGGAGACAAGAGAGGAGGGGGGGAGGGAGGAGAGGGGATAGAAGGGAAGAGAACGGAAGCGAGGAGAAGAGTGGAGAGGGAGGAGAAGGGAGACAAGGGTGGAGAAGGAAGAGAAGGGAAGGGAGGAGAAGGTAGAAGGGAGGAATAGGGAGAGAAGGGAGGAGAAGGAAGAGAAGGGAAGGGAGGAGAAGGATAGAAGGGAGGAGAAGGGAAGAGAGGGGAAGGGGGACAAGGGAGAAGTAGGAAGACAAGGGAGGAGATGGGAAGATAAGGAAAGGGAGGAGAATGGAGGGGAAGGTAGAAGGTGTGGGGGAGGGAGAGAAGGGAGGAGACAGGAGGAGAAGGGAGGAGAAGGGAGGGGAAGGGAGGAGAAGGTAGGAGAAGGGAGGAGAGGGGGGAGAAAGGAGATAAGGGAGACAAGGGAAGGGAGGGGACGGGAGGAGAAGGGCGGAGTAGGTAGGAGACAAGGGAGGACAAGGGAGACAAGGGAGGAAAAGGGAAGAAAAGGGAAGGGAGGGGAAGGGAGAGAAGGGAGGAGAAGGGAGAAGAAGGGAAGGGAGAAGAAGGGAGGGGAAGGTAGAAGGGAGAGGAAGGGAGGAGAAGGGAGACAAGGGAGGAGAAGGGAGACAAGGGAGTAGATTGGAGACAAGGGAGGAGAGGGAAGGGAGGAGACATGAAGGGAAGGTAGAAGGGAGGGGAAGGGAGATAAGGGAGGGAAGGGAGACAAGAGAGGAGAAGGGAAGAGAAGGACGGTAGGAGAAGGGAGGGGAAGGTAGACTGGAGGGGAAGGGAGAGAAGGGAGGAGAAGGGAAGGGAAGGGAGGAAAAGGGAATGGAGGAGACGGGAGGGGTAGGTAAAAGGGAGAGGAAGGGAGAGATGTGAGGAGAAGGGAGGAGAAGGTAGGGGAAGGGAGAAGAGGAAGGAGAAGGAAAGCGAATGGAAGAAGAATGGAGGGGAAAGTAGAAAGGGAGGAGAAGGGAGGAGAATGGAGGAGAAGGGAGGAGAAGGAAGGAGAAAGGAGGAGAAATGAGACAAGGGAGGAGACGGGAGAAGAAGGGAGGAAAAGGGAGGAGAAGGAAGGAGAAAGGAGGAGAAATGAGACAATGGAGGAGAAGGGAGAAGAAGGGAGGAGAAAGGGAGGGAGATAAGGAAGATACGGGAGACAAGGGAGGAGTGGGAGAGAAGGGAATAGAGGAGAAGGGAGGGAAAGAGAAGGGAGGGGAAAGGAGGAGAAGGGGAGGGGAAGGTAGAAGGGAGGGGAAGGGAGACAAGGGAAGACAGGGAGGAGGGGGTAGAAGGAAGGAGAAGGGAGATGGGAAGGGAGGGAAGGGAAGACAAGGGAGGGAAGGGAGGGAAGGGAGGAGGAGAGAGACAAGGGAGGAGAAGGGAGATGGGAAGAGAAAGGAAGAGAAGGGAAGGTAGGATAAGGGAGGGGAAGGGAGAGGAGGGAGAAAAATGGAGGAGGTGGGAGGGGGAGAGAGACATGGGAGGAGAAGGGAAGGGAGGAGAAGGGAGATAGGAGGAGAAGGGAAGAGAAGGGAAGGTAGGATAAGGGATAGAAGGGGATAGAAGAAGGGAGGAGAAGGGAGGGGGAGAGAGACAAGGGAGGAGAATGGAGACATCGGAGGAGAAGGGAGACAAGGTGGGAGAAGGGTACAGAAGGGAATGGAGGAGAAGGGAGGGGAATGGAGAGAAGGGAGGAGAAGGAGAAGGGAGGATAAAGTGAGGAGAGGGAGGAGAAGGGAGAGAAGGGAGGAGAAGGGAGAGAAAGCGAGACAAGGGAGGAGAGGGTAGGGGAAGGTAGGAGAAGGGAGGGATAGGGAGGAGAGGGGAAGGAGGGAGAAGGGGGGAGGTAGAAGGTAGGGGAAGGTAGGAGAAAGGAGGAGAAGGGAGGATAAGGGAGGGGAAGGTTGAAGGGAGGGGAAGGGAGAGAGAGGGAGGGAGGGGAGGAGAAAGAAGGGAAATAAGTGGTGTGCGTGTGAGATAACTAGCAACTGCTTATCAGCCTGGCACCGCACAGGCTGGCAGTGCTCTGCAGTCCTGTAAGCCAATCTGGCTGGTCTGGAGGGCAGACCCAGAGGGCATACGTCATGAATGGAAATGCCAGCTAACCGTGTCAACCCATGCTAATACTCCTCCTTGTTCCCCTTCTACAGTATGCCTGCGGCTAGGCTATGCTAACTATTGCCATGCTAATGCCTGGCTTTATTCCCTTACGTCCATGCTAATTCTAATGCGTGTTCCCCTGTCACAGAAGTCTATGCCTGTGGTTAGGCAAGCTAGGCTACGCTAACTGTATCCTTGCTAATGATTTGCCTTATGCTCACGGCTACACTTGGCATCGCTACCTTTGGTATTGGTAATTCTAGGTTTTATTCCCTTATGCTTGCAGCTACACTACGCTATGCTACGCTGTGTGTGCTTAATTGAGCCATCCCAAGGTCCTTCTGTGTGCTGCATGTCTTGTCTCCTCTACAGGGACACACAGAGAGACTGAGGCCGGGATAGATGCATCACGCTAACATTCTAACGTCACATCAGCACAATACTGTTAACCCTTACCTCCTTGCCTTACAGAGAGACCATTTATGTGGTGTACACATTGTTAGTGTACTTTCACTCATGGCTAATAGAAAATGTGGGTACTAATAGTTGATATTAACCCTTTGATTTCCTTTTTTCATAAAGGGTAGTGTGAACAGTATTTTTCTCTTTTGTGACAATATCAATCTTTCCCCAGAGAGTAAGGGAAAATATCTCATTGGTGCGCTGATTTGAACACTCCCCTTGCCCTGTGCGTGACATGGGACATTTTTCACCAGTTCACCAATATTGACCCCCTACAGAAGAGCAGATATTTCTCAGTAGTAGTGATCTGATTTTAACCTTACTCTTGTGTGGAGGGGGCCATTTCTCATGGGTGCGCTGATATTAACAATCCCCACAGCCAGGGGGGACATTTTTCAGAGGCGCACTGACATTAACTGCTATAGCAGGAGCTGATTGCCTGAGCCCCTGGCTGTGCTTTATGGTGCAGTTTCCTTTCCAAAAGCTTCAATCTGGCAACAACGTCTTTTTACCGCCCAGCTCCACACACTCCTGCCTGCAGATGGGATGTGTGTGTGTGTGTGTGTGTGTGTGTGTGTGTGTGTGTGTGTGTGTGTGTGTGTGTGTGTGTGTGTGTGTGTGTGTGTGTGTGTGTGTGTGTGTGTGTGTGTGTGTGTGTGTGTGTGTGTGTGTGAGCCTCAAAGTAGAGGTCTGTGCAGTCCGATTTCTTCATCCCACCCGCAGCTACTGTTCCCGCAACCAACCCTAAGAAATTGGTTAAATGACCAGAGATTCTCACGTGGCTCGTTATATTAGGCTAGCGGTATTACTGGGATATATCAGCCAATAGGCTTGACATAGTTTGTAGAGTTGGAGAGAGAGCAGACATTTGCAATTTCTCTTGAGCTACATTTTGCATATACCCTACCCTTTAGGAGTGGGATGATTTACAGACAGAAACAAATCTGTGTGATCAATATTTATTTCTAGGCAATGTAGTAAACTATAGCTTAATCATATATAGGAAGGGAATTTCCTTGGAAAGATAACTGCCCTTCACAAACACATGCATAGGCTATAGCCTACTCTATTTAATTGAGACCACACATGCACCTGATCTCGCATGCCCAGAGAGGTATGGCTACTGAACTTGAAGCAGCAAGAATGATGAGAGAGGACACTTGCACTTTGTCTTGAGCTACGCTTTGCTTATAGGATATAGCCTATCTTTTAGGAGTGGGACGAATTGCCGGCAGAACTTGAATGTGTGTTTTTCTGGGTCTGGGGATCAGTAGCTTAAGTCACAGGTGGGCGGTTGTATACTGAGTACAGAGAGCATGAATACAAATGCAAAAAAGTATGAATACAAATTCAAATGTTGGGAGAGATAAGTAAGAGGGGGTGAAGAGAGTGATAAAACAAATGAAAAGAACAAGAGATAGAGATGAACAATTCCAGAGAAATATAAACCAGAGAGAGAGAGACTTGAATTCCATGAAAGTGGGGGACAGAAAGGGCACATATAGCGTCAGGGATATAGGATTAGGAACAGGACTAGGATATAGGACTAGAAATATGACTAGGATATAGGACTAGGATATAGGACTAGTAATAGGACTAGTAATATGACTAGTAATAGTGATAGTGATATTGTGATATTGACTAGTGATATTGGACTATTAATATGACTAGGCTATAGGACTAGTAATAGGACTAGGATATAGGACTAGGATATAGGATGAGTAATAGGACTAGTAATAGGACTGGTAATAGGACTAGTAATAGGACTAGGATATATGACTAGTAATGGGACTAGGATATAGGACTAGTAATGGGACTAGGAAATAGGACTAGTAATATGACTAGTAATAGGACTAGGATATAGGACTAGGATATAGGTCTAGGATATAGGACTAGGAAACAGGACTTGTAATAGGACTAGGATATAGGACTAGGATATAGGACTAGGAAATAGGACTAGTAATAGAACTAGGATATAGGACTAGGATATTGGACCATTAATATGACTAGGATATAGGACTAGGATATAGGACTAGTAATATAACTAGTATATGACGAATAATATAGGACTAGGATATAGGACTAGGATATAGGACTAGGATGTAGGACTATGATATAGGATGAGTAATAGGACTAGAAATATGACTAGGATATAGGACTAGTAATAAGACTAGTAATACGACTAGGATATAGGACTAGTTATATGACTAGAAATAGGACTATGATATATGACTAGGATATAGGACTAGGATATAGGACTAGGATATTGGACTATTAATATGACTAGGATATAGGACTAGGATATAGGAGTAGTAATATAACTAGTATATGACTCATAATATAGGACTAGTAATAGGACTAGGACATATGACTAGGATATAGAATGAGTAATAGGACTAGAAATATGACTAGGATATAGGACTAGCAATAAGACTAGTAATATGACTAGGACATAGGACTAGTAATATGACTAGAAATAGGACTAGGATATAAGACTAGGATATAGGACTAGGATATAGGACTAGTAATATGACTAGTAATAGGACTAGGATATAGGACTAGTATATGACTAGTAATATAGGACTAGGCTATAGAACTAGTAATAGGACTAGGATATAGGATGAGTAATATGACTAATAATAGGACTAGGATATAGGACTGGTAATAGGACTAGTAATATGACTAGGATATAGGACTAGGATATAGGACTAGGATATAGGACTAGTAATATGACTAGTAATATAGGACTAGTAAAAGGACTATGATATAGGACTAGGATATTGGACTATTAATATGACTAGGATACAGGACTAGGATATAGGACTAGTATATGACTAGTAATATAGGACTAGGCTATAGAACTAGTAATAGGACTAGTAATAGAACTAGTAATAGGACTAGTAATATGACTAGTAATAGGACCAGGATATAGGACTAGGATATAGAACTAGTAATAGGACTAGTAATAGGACTAGTAATAGGACTAGTAATAGGACTAGGATATTGGACTATTAATATGACTAGGCTATAGGACTAGTAATAGGACTAGGATATAGGACTAGGATATAGGACTAGGATATAGGATGAGTAATAGGACTAGGATATAGGACTGGTAATAGGACTAGTAATAGGACTAGGATATATGACTAGTAATGGGACTAGGATATAGGACTAGTAATGGGACTAGGATATATCCTAGTGATATTGGGCAATGATGTTAGGCAATTAGGCCTAGCTAGCTGTCGGCGTTCCAATTCATCCCAAAGGTGTTCGATGGGGGTGAGGTCAGGGCTCTGTGCAGGCCCGTCAAGTTCTTCCACACCTATCTCGACAAACCATTTCTGTATGGACCTCGATTTGTACATTGTCATGCTGAAACAGGAAAGGGCCTACCCCAAACTGTTGCCACAAAGTTCAAAGCACAGAATTGTCTAGAATGTCATTGTATGCTGTCGCGTTAAGATTTCCCTTCCCTGGAACTAAGGGGCCTAGCCCGAACCATAAAAAACAGCCCCAGACCATTATTCCTCCTCCACCAAACTTTACTGTTGGCGCTATGCATTAGGACAGGTAGCGTTCTCCTGGCATCCGCCGAACCCAGATTCATCCATAGGACTGCCAGATGGTGTAGCGTTAATCATCACTCCAGAGAACGCGAGAACTGCTCCTGAGTCTAATGGTAGCGAGCTTTACACCACTTCAGCCGCTTGGCATTGCACATGGTGATCCTAGGCATGTGTGCGGCTGCTCGGCCGTGGAAACACATTTGGGGTACAAACATCTAGTTAAAATTCTTTGGGATAGGGTGCAGCATTTTCACTTTTGGATGAATAGCGTGCCCAGAGTAAACTGCCTCCTGCTCAGTCCCAGATGCTAATATATGCATATTATTATTAATATTGGATGGAAAACACTCTGAAGTTTCTAAAACTGTTTGAATGATGTCTGTGAGTATAACAGAACTCATATGGCAGGCAAAAACCTGAGAAAATATCCAAACAGGAAGTGGGAAATCTGAGGTTTGTAGTTTTTGAACTCAGCCCCTATCGAATACACAGTGGGATATGGGTTATTTTGCACTTCCTAAGGCTTCCACTAGATGTCAACCGTCTTTAGAACGTTGTTTCAGGCTTCTACTGTGAAGTGGGAGCGAATGAGAGCTGTTTGACTAAGGGGTCTGGCAGCAGCCTCGTTCTCAGTCATGCGCGTTCACGTGAGAGGTATCTCTCGTTCCATTGCTTTTCTACAGACAATGGAATTCTCCGGTTAGAACATTATTGAACATTTATGATAAAAACATCCTAAAGATTGATTCTATACTTAGTTTGACAAGTTTCTTCGACCTGTAATATAACTTTTTGAACTTTTCGTCCGACTGGACCTGAACGTGCGTTTGGATTTGTTTACCAAACTCCCTAACAAAAGAAGCTATTTGGACATAAATTATGGACATTATCGAACAAAACAAACATTTATTGTGGAACTGCGATTCCTGGGAGTGCATTCTGATGAAGATCATCAAAGGTAAGTGAATATTTATAATGCTATTTTTGACTAATGTTGACTGCGCATCATGGCGGATATTTCTTTTGGCTGGTTTGGGCTCTGAGCGCCGTACTCAGATTATGCTTTTTTCCGTAAAGTTTTTTTGAAATCTTACACAGCGGTTGCATTAAGGAGAAGTCTATCTTTAATTCTGTGAATAACACTTGCATCTTTTATCGATGTTTATTATGAGTAAACAGCCAATGAAATTGCAGGGCGCCAAATACAAATCAACAGAAATCTCATAAATCAAATTTCTCAAACATACAAGTATTAGGCACCATTTTAAAGATACAGTTCTCGTTAATCCAGCCACAGTGTCTGATTTCAAAAATGCTTTACACAAAAAGCACAAATAGAGATAAAATTAATCACTAACCTTTGATGATCTTCATCAGATGACACTCATAGGACTTCATGTTACACAATACATGTATGTTTTGTTCGATAAAGTGCATATTTCTATCAAAAAATCTCATTTTACATTGGTGCGTTACGTTCAGTAGTACTAAAACATGTGGTGATTGTGCAGAGAGCCACATGAATTCACAGAATTACTCATTGTAAATGTTGATGAAAATTCAAGTGTTATGCATGGAACTTCAGATAGATACACTTCTCCTTAAACACTATTATTGCACACAGAGTGAGTCCATGCAGAGTGAGACTTTTTAAGCAATTTTTTTACTCCTGAATGTATTTAGGCTTGCCATAACGAAGGGGTTGAATACTTGAATACTGACTTGAAACATTTACGTTTTTCATTTTTTATTCATTTGTATAAATAAAAACAAGCATAATTCCAGTTTGAATCCATTTTAATTTCAGGCTGTAACACAACAAAATGTGGAAAAAGTCAAGGGGTGGGATGGCCACTCCAATACATTGACTTTGTTGTCATTTTGCCAATACTTTCCGGAGGTACTGTACACAGCTCTACACACTAACCTGACACTAGGTAACCTTTGGAGTATAGTGAATTAAGAGCAGGAGTGCTGTGTGTGTGTGTATGTGTGTGCTCATGCATGCATTTGCCCACATTAAGTGTGTTGGTGTTTCATACCACCATGACAGTAGCACTACTATATGTATGAATCACTCTTACCACTGAGAGCCTGACTGCATATCCCAGTGACAAGAGCTTCTATATACATGTCAGACAGGTTCTGGGAATAGGGTTCTCTCTTCCCAAGCCCCCCCTCTCTCTCAAACTTTCTTTCTCTCTCGCCCCTGTCTTTCTCTCAATTCAATAAAACATTTACAATAAACAAAAGTTCCAAAAGAATAAAGACATTTCAAATGTCATATTATGTATATATACAGTGTTGTAATGATGTGCAAATAGTTAAAGTATAAAATGGATAATAAATCAAATAAATATAGGTTGTTCTTCACTGGTTGCCCTTTTCTTGTGGCAACAGGTCACAAATATTGTTGCTGTGATTGCACACTGCGGTATTTCACCCAGTAGATATGGGAGCTTGCTTATGGGGCTCTTCTCCAGGTTTATTTCTCTGTAGGTGATGGCTTTGTTATGGAAGGTTTGGGAATTGCTTCCTTTTAGGTGGTTGTAGAATTTGTAGATCCACAAATCTCTTTTGTGGATTTTGATAATTAGCGGATATTGGCCTAATTCTGCTCTGCATGCATTATTTTGGTGTTTAAGTTCTACAATGAGGATATTTTTGCAAAATTCTGCATGCAGAGTCTCAATTTGGTGTTTGTCCCATTTTGTGAATTATTGGTTGGTAAGTGGACCCCAGACCTCACAACCATAAAGGGCAATGGGTTCTATAAATATTTCAAGTATTTTTAGCCAGATCCTAAATAATGTTGAATTTTATGTTCCTTTTGACGGCATAAAATGCCCTTCTTGCCTTGTCTCTCAGATCGTTCACAGCTTTGTGGAAGTCACCTGTGGCACTGATGTTTAGGCCGAGGTATGTATTGTTTTTTGTGTGCTCCAGGGCAACGGTTTCTAGATGGAATTTGTTAGGGTGTGTAGGGTGAATACGTGGTCTGTCGTACGGTAATGTGGTAAAAAGCCAATTTGACATTTGCTCAGTACATTGATTTTGCTGAGGAAATGTACGAGTCTGCTGTTAACCTGTCTGGCACCAGCGTTCCGCTAGCGGAACTCCTCCCACATTCCACTGAAAAGGCAGAGCGCGAAATTCAAAAGATATTTTTTTGAAATATTTAACTTTCACACATTAACAAGTCCAATACAGCAAATGAAAGATACACATCTTGTGAATCCAGTCAACATGTCCGATTTTTTAAATGTTTTACAGCGAAAACACCACATATATTTATGTTAGCTCACCACCAAATACAAAAAAGGACAGCCATTTTTCACAGCACAGGTAGCATGCACAAAGCCAACCTAACTAACCAAGAACAAACCAAACTAACCAAGAAACAACTTCATCAGATGACAGTCTTATAACATGTTATACAATAAATCTATGTTTTGTTCGAAAAATGTGCATATTTGAGGTATAAATCAGTTTTACATTGCAGCTACCATCACAGCTACCGTCAGAAATAGAACCGAAGCAGCCAGAGTAATTACAGACACCAACGTCAAATACCTAAATACTCATCATAAAACATTTCTGAAAAATCGATGGTGTACAGCAAATTAAAGACAAACATCTTGTGAATCCAGCCAATTTTTCCGATTTTTGAAGTGTTTTACAGCGAAAACACAATATAGCATTATATTAGCTTACTACAATAGCCTACCACACTACCGCATTCATTCATCAAGGCACGTTAGCGATAGCAATAGGCACGTTAGCGATAGGGAATAAACCAGCAAAAAATATTAATTTTCACTAACCTTCATAAACCTTCATCAGATGACAGTCCTATAACATCAGGTTATACATACACTTATGTTTTGTTCGAAAATGTGCATATTTAGAGCTGAAATCAGTGGTTATACATTGTGCTAACGTAGCATCTTTTTCCCAGAATGTGCGGATATTTTTATGACACTCAACTATTCTGACCAAATAACTATTCATAAACGTTACTAGAAAATACATGTTGTATAGGAAATGATAGATACACTAGTTCTTAATGCAATCGCCGTGTTAGAATTCTAAAAATAACTTCATTACGACATCCAGCTTAGTTATAGCGAGAGAGTGCCCAAAATCTGGGCGCAAACTACTATTTCACATGTTCGACAGATATATGAAATAGCATCATAAAATGGGTCCTACTTTTGATGATCTTCCATCAGAATGTTATACAAGGGGTCCTTTGTCCAGAACAATCGTTGTTTGGTTTTAGAATGTCCTCTTCTCCAGTCAATTAGCACGGAAAGCTAGCAAAGTAGCGCGAAGCTCTCCTTCCTGAACAAAGGCACACAACGCAACACGCCTAACGTCCCGAATAAATTTCAATAATCTAATAAAACTATATTGAAAAAACATACTTTACGATGATATTGTCACATTTATCAAATAAAATCAAAGCCGGAGATATTAGTCGTCTATAACGACAGCTTTTCAGAAGGCAATACCAGGTCCCTTCTCGCGCCTTCCAGAAAACAGGAAACTGGTGACACGTCATGCCAAGAGCTTTTATTCGACCCCAGATCAAGTTATACACTCCATTTCTTCTCTCACTGCCTGTCGACATCTAGTGGAAGACGTATGAAGTGCATGTATACTAATAAATATCAAGGACATTTATAGGCAGGCCCTAGAACAGAGCATCGATTTCAGATTGTCCACTTCCTGTCAGGAAGTTTGCTGCAAAATGAGTTCTGTTTTACTCACAGATATAATTCAAACGGTTTTAGAAACTAGAGAGTGTTTTCTATCCAATAGTAATAATAATATGCATATTGTACGAGCAAGAATTGAGTACGAGGCTGTTTAAATTGGGCACGATTTTCCCCCAAAGTGAAAACAGCGCCCTCTGTCCTCAACAGGTTAAAGAGTTTAAGAATAGCCAATTGGAATTTGTGGTATGTATATTTTATCATTTCATTTAAGGATACCGTCAATACCACAGGCCTTTTTGTGTTGGAGGGTTTGTATTTTGTCCTGTAGTTCATTCAATGTAATTGGAGAATCCAGTGGGTTCTGGTAGTCTTTAATAGTTGATTCTAAGATTTGTATTTGATCATGTATATGTTTTTGCTGTTTGTTCTTTGTTACAGAGCCAAAAAGATTGGAGAAGTGGTTTATCCATAAATCTCAGTTTTGGATAGATAACTCTTCGTGTTGTTGTTTGTTTAGAGTTTTCCAATTTCCCCAGAAGTGATTAGATTCTATGGATTCTGACATGCTGTTCATTCTTTTTCCGCAGTGTATTTCTGTATTGTTTTAGTGATTCAACATAGTGAAGCCGTAGGCTCAGGTTTTCCGGGTCTCTATGTTTTTGGTTGGATAGGTTTCTCAATTTCTTTCTTAGGTTTTTGCATTCTTCATCAAACCATTGGTCATTGTTGCTCATTTTCTTAGGTTGTCTGCTTGAAATGTTTAGATTTGATAGCGAAGCTGAGAGGTCAAATATACTGTTTAGGTTTTCTACTGCCAAGTTTACATCTTCACTATTACAGTGAAACATTTTGTTGTGAAAAAAAACATTTTGCTGTGATCTGATAGGGGTGTCAGTGGACTGACTGTGAACACTCTAAGAGACTCTGGGTTGAGGTCAGTGATTTAGTAGTCTACAGTACTACTGCCAAGAGATGAGCTGTATGCGCACCTACCATAGGAGTCCCCTCGAAGCCTACCATTGACTATGTACAGTTGAAGTCGGAAGTTCACATGCACTTAGGTTGGAGTCATTAAAACTCGTTTTTCAACCACTCCACAAATGTCTTGTTAACAAACTATAGTTTTGGCAAGTCGGTTAGGACATCTACTTTGTGCATGACACAAGTACTTTTTCCATTAATTGTTTACAGACAGATTATTTCACTTATAATTCACTGTATGACAATTCCAATTCTGACATTTCACGTTCTTAAAATAAAGTGGTGATCCTAACTGACCTAAGACAGGGAATTTTTGGGGGGATTAAATGTCAGGAATTGTGAAAAACTGAGTTTAAATGTATTTGGCTAAGGTGTATGTAAACTTCCGACTTCCGACAGAGCTGCAGGAGTTGTGACCCATTTTGTTGGTTATGTTGTCATTGTTGTGTCTAAGGGGGCATGTGGGGGAGGGAATGCTGTCACCTCCAGGTAGGTGTTTGTCCCACTGTGTGCTGAGGGTGTCAGGTTCTTGTCCAGTTCTGGCATTTAGGTCACCACAGACTAGTACATGTCCCTGGGCCTGGACATTGTTGATCTCCCCATCTAGGAAGGAGAAGCTGTCATCGTTAATGTATGGGGATTTTGGTAGCACATATGAGGACATTTTTCTCTGTTGAGATGTTTTCCTTATGAATTTCTAGCCAGATGAAAAAGGTTCCTGTTTTGACTAATTTGATAGAGTGGGTTAGGTCTGCTTTATTCCAAATTAGCATACCCCCGGAGTCTCTTCCCTTTTTCACACCTGGTAGTTTGGTGGATGGGACTACCAGCTCTCTGTAACCTAGAGGGCAACCAGTGGGTCCATTTCCTTTATACCATGTTTCTTGTAGGATGACAATTTCTGTATTCCAATTTCTTTGATGAAGTCTGGGTTCCTGCTCTTTCTGCCAAAGGCAGATGACCTCAGACCTTGTATATTCCAGGATGAGATTGTAAAATGTTGTGTTCCATAGTGTCTAGTGTTGTTTTTGTGTGGTTTAGGCCCGGACCATCACAGTAGGTGTGCACAGAGGATGTTAAGCATCTGACACATACCTCCTAGGTCGCAGGATGGGGCTTGGGCGGGTGTAATAGTGGGGGTTGGGCCTGTTGCTCTTCTCACGGCCTGGGCATATGTCCTGCTGTCATGTTGAGGTCCTTGCCGAAGGGGCGGGGTGCATAGGGTGGGCAGAAGGGGTATAGCTCTGATATGGGGGGGCTATATAGGGTTTGGCCAGGGTTTGCTTGGGGTGGTCTTAGCTGATTGGGGTGTGGCTGGTGATGCTGTGGTCTGGGTGTAGGTCCTCTTTTTATTTCACCTTTATTTAACCAGGTAAGCTAGTTGAGAACAAGTTCTCATTTAGAACTGCGACCTGCGACTGTGACCTCTTGGCATGGGTTCTCTCGGTGCAGGTCCTTAGTTAAGAGGGGTTCTGGGAGGGTGTCTCCCTGGTCTGGGCGGGGTGTCCGTTGCTCTATTGCTCCTGGGGCTACGGTTGAGGGTGATGTCCTTCAGGGTCCCTCTCTTGCTCTCCTCTCTCTCTCTTGCATTGCATGCTGGGAGTTTTTTGGAGTTTGAGTGTTTCGTGTGGAGGGCTCTGTCCTAACTTATTTTCTTGAGTCTCCTTGGTCTTTTCTTTAAATTTTTATTTTCTATGGTGGAGGGTTAATGCACTGTTTGTTTTAGCGGTACCCACTGTTCTTTTCAAAGTTAGGGTGGAAGAGGACAGAATTTAGTTTCCAGGGGTTTGGAAGGTGTGGTGTGCATGATAACTTCTCAGCCTAGCGTGGAGGAGACGCTGTCGTTAGGGCATGGATTCAGGTGTGTTTCTGAGGATGGAGTTAAGGTGGTGATGGTTCTGCTGAACAGGTAGGAGCTGAATTTATACATTCCGCTTCCAGTATGAACAAAGCTGTGGTTGTTTTCATGAAAAGAGCAATTTTGGTATGTAGGCTCATTGCTAGTGGAATATTTGTTAGGGGTGTGTTGGTGCCAATTTCTTCTCTTTCTACCCCTTCGACCAGGGTGGTAGTTGCAAATTTGCCTCTGTTTATTATGGATGATCAAATCAGGAAATAGCTGAGTGGTTTTGCTAAGTTTGCTAGTGGTTTTCGTGTACTGTCAGCAGGCTTTCAGGCAGATGCCGTTAAGCATGTTGTTTCGTTCCGGAGGCAAGTGTTCATGTTTCTGAATAACAATGAGCAACAGCAAAATTTGCATTTTAATGTGAGGCATGGGGAGGGGCTTGATGCAGGCAAGTACAGATAGTCTACGGTGTTTTGAGTGTGAGGATTTGGGGCATAAGAGCGTTGCGTGCCCACATAAAGGCCGTAGACAAGGTGAGGATACAAGCGCCCGTTGGGGAAATCGAGGTCAACGTGCAGGGGGCAATGAAATGCAGGCAGCAGAGGCTGGGCCTAGTCATGCCAGGGATGGTGTGTAGATGAGGCTGGGACTAGTCAGGCTAGAAATGGTGGTGTAGATGAGGCTGGGTCTAATCGCTACAGATGGTGGTGTAGATGAGGCTGGGTCTAATCGCTACAGATGGTGGTGTAGATGAGGCTGGGACTAGTCAGGCTAGAAATGGTGGTGTAGATGAGGCTGGGTCTAGTCAGGCTATAAATGGTGGTGTAGATGAGGCTGGGTCTAATCGCTACAGATGGTGGTGTAGATGAGGCTGGGCCTAGTCAGGCTACAGATGGTGGTGTAGATGAGGCTGGGTCTAATCGCTACAGATGGTGGTGTAGATGAGGCTGGGTCTAGTCAGGCTACAGATGGTGGTGTAGATGAGGCTGGGTCTAGTCAGGCTACAGATGGTGGTGTAGATGAGGCTGGGTCTAATCGCTACAGATGGTGGTGTAGATGAGGCTGGGTCTAGTCAGGCTACAGATGGTGGTGTAGATGAGGCTGGGCCTAGTCAGGCTACAGATGCTGGTGTAGCTGAGCCTGGGTCTAATCGCTACAGATGGTGGCGTAGATGATGCTGGGCCTAGTCATGCTATGGATGGTGGTGTAGATGAGGCTGGGCCTAGTCATGCTATGGCGGGTGGTGTAGATGAGGCTGGGCCTAGTCGTGCTATGGATGGTGGTGTAGATGAGGCTGGGCCTAGTCATGTTATGGATGGTGGTGTAGATGAGGCTGGGCCTAGTCATGCTATGGATGGTGGTGCAGATGAGGCTGGGCCAAGTCAGGTTATGGATGGTGGTGTAGATGAGGCTGGGTCTAGTCAGGTTATGCTAGTGGATGAGGAGAGTATAGTAGGGAAGTGCAAGAGACTGGGGGGGAGGAGGAGGGTGTCAAGCGGAAAGGAAAAAGGGGGAGAAGAAAGGAGGCTGGGTGGTCAAAGGCACCAAGGAACCTTTGCCTGGTGCTGGGGGGAGGCCCTGGCCAGAGAGGAAGGGCAGGTGGTCAACATGGGAGATGGAGATGAGGAGGAGGAAGGTGGGTCTGAGGAAAAGGATGAATAGGAGGATTTTTTCCCGGAGCTGACAGCCAGTCAAGCAGAGGGGTCAAAGTACACAGTGATTTTTCTGATCCAAGAAAGTTTGTAAGATCAGTACAACATGCTATGAAAAATGAAGGGCATGGTGTCCTCTCACCCAGGAAACAGTTTAGGTTGAGAAAGTGTGTCACAACATTGAGTAAAGGTCTACCTTCAGACGCTGTTTAGATGAAGAGTTTCTTTCTGGCACTGGGGCTTTTTGAGCTTGGCTATTGGTCACTTTCTTTGCTGGTTTTTCTCCCACTTCTTATGGAGACTCTTCGGGTAGGCTCGCTCAATATAAATGGTGCCAGAGAAGCGGGAAAGAGGAGTGTGTTGGGTGAATATGTAAAACTAAAAAAAGTACAGGTGTTGTTTCTTTGCTCAGGCAAAGTTGGCTATTTGGTTAACAAGGAGGAACAGGGTCAAAGGCTCGGGGATAACTATTATTTAATGGGATGGTCTCTGAGTGCCTTAGAGTGAAATTTGAGTTTTATAAAATGATAAAAAGTGTGGAGATGTTTCAGGAGATATGGTGTGTTGGGGGGTTTGTCTGTACAGCTGGGGAAGATGTGTTGGATATACAGTTGTAGAAGTGGTGAGATTTTGGTTATTATGATGTTGTTTTTGTACCGTGGTGTAGGGGGCAAGGTGAGTATGGTGCATGTATGCAGTACTGCAGTACAGGAGATTTTTTGGTGTTTTGTTTTAAGGGGGGGTGGGGGATTTTAATGAAATGAGAATGTTTCATTAAAGAAAGACAAAAAGTCAACGTCTCTCTCTCCCCTCTCGCTCTCTCCCTCTCTCTCTCTCTTTCTCCCCTCTCTCTTTCCACTGTCTCTCCACTCACTCTCTCTCTCCCGTCTCTCCACTCTCTCTCTCTCTCTCTCCCCCCTCTCTCTCTCTCTCTCTCTCTCTCTCCTCTCTCTCTCCCTCCATCTCTCTCCCCTATCTCTCTCTCTCCCCCCTCTCTTTCTCCCCCCCCCCCTCTCTCTCTGTCTCTCTCATCAAAACATTGATGGTCTGACTTATTCTCTTGCCTATCAAGTGGAGCAGTAGGCGGAGGAGAAAAGGAGGAGAGGAGGGTGGACACGGGGCGTGCTGTAGAGTCATGACGACAGACAGACACTATTTCATGTACCATGTTCTTTTGTCTTTGACTGTATGTTTCTGCTAACTAGGCTTTGTCTGACTTTGGTATGACAAGGGTTGAAGATTCCAGGAAAGCATCAGACTGCCCCAGTTTGGTTTAGAGGAGTTTTGTATACCAAGCTGAGCCCTCAGTCTCTCTCTCTCTCTCTCGCTCTCTCTCTCTCTCACACACACACACACACACACACACACACACACACACACACACACACACACACACACACACACACACACACACACACACACACACACACACACACACACACACACACACACACACACACACACACACACACACACACACACACACACACACAGACAGACAGCAGGGCGTACTGGTTTTAACCCAGTTCCAGTTTTATTGGACCAAGGCCCTTTCCTGAGGGAACAGCCCAGTGGGAGAGAGAGAAGGAAAAGGAGAAGAAGGATGGAGGGATCGGAGAAAAGCGCAGACGGCGGTGTCATGGACCTTGTCGTGCACACAAAGCAAATTCTTTCAGACGATTGGTTTCCACGGTAACCGGGCAGAAAAAAAGCTAACAGCGCGGCGCTAGCGTAAAAGAATGGCCATGGGAAGTGACCTCCCGCTGTATTCTGTGTGTCTCGTTTGTTCGCCCACCACCAAGGAAACTCACACATTCAAAGGATCTTAAGCTCTTTGGCCACACACAGCAATGGTGGGTTTCACATCGCAAAACGGAAGCATATGCAGAAAAGTACCTCATACCTACTGTAAAATATGGTGGTGGATATTCGATGTTAGAGGGCTATTTTCCTTCCACTGATCCTGGGCCCTTGTTGAGGTCAATGGCATCATGCACTTTACAGGAAACTTTTGGCCAAAACCTGATTGCCTCTGCCAGAAGGCTGACACTTGGCCGCAAGTGAATCTTCCAGCAAGACAATAACGCCAACCACATATCAAAATACACAAAGAAATGGTTAATTGACCCCAAAAAATCCACATTTGGCAATGGCCATCTCAGTCTCTGGACTTGAACCCCTTTGAAAACCTGTGGTGTTAATTGAAGAGGGCAATACATAAGCGCAGACAAAGATATCACATTAAATTTTATTTGTCGTACACATGTTTAGCAGATGTTATTACGGGTATAGTGAAATACTTGTGTTCCTAGCTCCAACAGTGCATTAATATCTAACAATACACAACAATACACACAAATCTAAAGTAAAATAATGGAATTAAGAAATATAGAAATATTAGGACGAGCAATGTTGGAGTCCGGAGTATCAATATAAATATACAGTATATGGGTAAAGCAGTATGTAAACATTATTAAAATGAACAGTGTTCCATTACTAAAGTGACCAATGTCCCATGTCTATGTACATAGGACAGCAGCCTCTAAGGTGCAGGGATGAGTAGCCGGGTGGTAGCCGGCAAGTGACAGTGACTAAGTTCAGAGCAGGGTACTGGGTGGAGGCCGGCTAGTGACAGTGACTAAGTTCAGAGCAGGGTACTGGGTGGAGGCCGGCTAGTGACAGTGACTAAGTTCAGAGCAGGGTACTGGGTGGAGGCCGGCTAGTGACAGTGACTAAGTTCAGAGCAGGGTACTGGGTGGAGGCCGGCTAATGATGGCTATTTAACAGTCTGCTGGCCTCAAAGCTGTTTTTCATTCTCTCGGTCCCAGCTTTGATGCACCTGTACTGACCTCGCCTTCTGGATGATAGCGGGGTGAACAGGCTGTTGCTCGGGTGGCTGAGGTCCTTGATGATCTTCTTGGTCTTCCTGTGATGCTGGGTGCTGTAGGTGTCCTGGAGGGCAGGCAGTATGCTCCTGGTGATGAGTTGGGCTGACTGTGATCCATGGATAATCCATGGATTTCACATGACTGAGAATACAGATATACATCTGTTGGTCACAGATACCAACAAAAAAAAGTAGGGGCATGGATGAGCAAACCTGTCAATGTCTGGTGTGACCAACATTTGCCTCATGCAGCATGACACATCTCCTTCGCATAGAGTTGATCAGGCTGTTGATTGTGGCCTGTGGAATGTTGTCCCACTCCTCTTCAGTGGCTGTGCGAAGTTGCTGGATATTGGTGAGAACTGGAACACGCCGTCGTACACATCGATCCAGAGCATCCCAAACATGCTCAATGGGTGACATGTTTTGTGAGTATGCAGGTCATGGAAGAACTGGGACTTTTTCAGCTTCCAGGAATTGTGTACAGATCCTTGCGACATAGGGCCTTGAATTATCATGCTGAAACATGAGGTGATGGCGACGGATGAATGGCACGACATTGGGCTTCAGGATCTCTTCACGGTATCTCTGTGCATTCAAATTGCCATTGATAAAATGCAATTGTGTTCGTTGTCCGTAGCTTATGCCTGCCCATACCATAACCCCACCACCGCCATGGGGCACTTTGTTCACAACGTTGCAAACTGCTCGCCCACATGACGCCACGGATTCATCCATGAAGAGCACACTTAACCAGCGTACCAGTGGCCATCGAAGGTGAGCATTTGCCCATTAAAGTTGGTTACGATGCCGAACTGCAGTCAGGTCAAGACACTGGATAGGACGACTAGCACAAGGATGAGCTTCCCTGACAGTTTGTGCAGAAATTCTTCGGTTGTGCAAACCCACAGTTTCATCAGCTGTCCGAGTGGCTCGTCTCAGGCCATCCCACAGGTGAAGAAGCCGGATGTGGAGATCCTGGGATGGCGTGGATACGTGGTCTGTGGTTGTGAGGCCGGATGTACGTACTGCCACATTCTCTAAAACGACGTTGGAGGCGGCTTATAGTAGAGAAATTAAAATGCAATTCTCTGGCAACAGCTCTGGTGGACATTCCTGCAGTCAACATGTCAATTGCACACTCCCTCATCACTTTGTGAAGATCATGCTGTTTAATTAGATTCTTGATATGCCACACCTGTCAGGTGGATGGATTATCTTGGCAAACGCCCACTAACAGGGTTGTAAACAAAGTTGTGCACAAAATTTGAGAGAAATACGTTTTTTGTGTGTATGGAACATTTCTGGGATCTTTTATTTCAGCTCATGAAACAAGGGACCAACTCTTTACATGTTGCGCTTATATTTTTGTTCAGTGTATTTATTTTATACCGTCTTTTTTGCTCATCTTTATCAAGTGAGGCCAATAATTTTGGACCTGACTGTATATATTTATGATATATGATACTGAAGTAAATGGAGGGGCGGGGATGTGAACCCAGGTCGCTGGCGTGAAAGGCACCCTACGCATCGCACCAATAGGATTAAGCCACTTGGTGGGAATTGTAATGTGGCTCATATAGTATCTCTATAATATTGTTGTATCTCCTCTCCCAGGTACCCCTGAGCCCAGAGTGCATGCGTGCCATCATGAAGATGACCTACTGTCCCCACTGCCGTGGAGTGGCCACTGCCAGGCCCTGTGCCAACTACTGTGCCAACGTACTGAAGGGCTGCCTCGCTAACCAGGCCGACCTGGACACAGAGTGGAGGAACTTGGCTGGTGAGACACATACACACATACACACCCTAATTTCACACACACACGCACACATTTGCACACTAATTTCATTTTAATTCCTACAGTGACTTCAGAAAGTATTCACACCCTTTGACTTTTTCCACATTTTGTTGTGTTACAGCCTGAATTGAACGTGTCACTGTGAGATTTTGTGTCACTGTGAGATTTTGTGTCACTGGCCTACACACAGTAACCCATAATGTCAATATGAAATTATGTTTTTTGATTTTTTTTTTAAATTAATAAAAAAATGAAAAGCTGAAATGTCTTACAGTAAGTCAATAAGTATTCAACCCCTTGGCTATGGCAAGCCTAAATAAGTTCAGGAGTAAAAATGTGCTTACAGGTCACATAATAAGTTGCATGGACAATATTCGTGTTTAACATGATTTTTGAATGACTACCTCATCTCTGTACCCCACACATACAATTATCTGTAAGGTCCCTCAGTTGTGCAGTGAATTTCAACACAGATTCAATCACAAAGACGGGCACCTATTGGTAGATGGGGGGGGGGGGGGGGGGGGGCAGACATTGAATGTCACTTTAAGCATTGTGAAGTTATTAATTACACTTTGGATGTCACTACAAATATACAGTCACTACAAATATACAGGTGTCCTTCCTAACTGATGCCTTAGAGGAAGGAAACCACTCAAAGAAATGAACCTTTTGTCCTGAATACAAAGCTGTTTGGGGAAAATACAATACAACACATCACTGAGAAGCACTCTTCATATTTTCAAGCATGGTGGTGGCTGCATCATGTTATGGGTATGTTTGTGATTGGCAAGGACTAGGGAGTATTTTAGGATAGAGCTATAGATAAAGCACATAATCTATAGTTATAGATAAAGCACATGCAAAATTCTATAGGAAAACCTGTTTCAATCTGCTTTCCAACAGACACTGGGAGACAAATTCACCTTTCAGCAGGAGAATAACCTAAAACACAAGGCAAATATATACTGGAGTTGCTTACCAAGTTCCTGAGTGGCCAAGATACAGTTTAGATTTAAATCGGCTTGAAAATCTATGGCAAGACTTGAAAATGGCTGTCTAGCAACAACCAACTTGACAGAGCTTGAAGAATAATGTGCAAATATTGTACAATCCAGGGGTGCGAAGCTCTCCGAGACTTACCCTTGAAAGACTCATAGCTGTAATCGCTGCCAAAGGTGATTCTCACATGTCAGCGGTGTTAATACGTATGTAATAATTATGTTCATTTTCAATATATTTGCAAAACAATTCTAAAACATGTTTTCACTTTGTCATCATGGGATATTGTGGGAAGATGGGTGAGAAAAAAATAATACATTTAATCCATTTTGAATTCAGGCTGTAACACAACAAAATGTGAAATAAGTCAAGGGGTATGAATACTTTCTGAAGGCACTGTATAAGCATGTATTCACATTTAAAATATTGCATCCCCCCTCTCTCTCTGCAGATGCCATGCTGCAGGTCTCTAACAGGTTTGAGGGTGTGTCCAGCGTGGATGTGGTGTTCCTCTCTCTCCCCACACACATCTCAGAGGCTATCACCACCATGATGGACAACATAGACACGTTTAACAACAAGGTCAGAACAGCAGTCAGCACACACACACACACACACACACACACACACACACACACACACACACACACACACACACACACACACACACACACACACACACACACACACACAAGCACACATACTGATGTACTTACCCATGCACGCATGCACGCAAACACACGTGCCACACACACACACACACACACACACACACACACACACACACACACACACACACACACACACACACACACACACACACACACACACACACACACACACACACACACACACACACACACACAGAGATATGCTACCGCCAGTTCACACATTCAAGTATTATTACCGATCACTGACACAGTGTTGATCAGGGCTCATAACACATATTTATAACCTGATGTTGGTCCCTGTACTGGTTTAATGTAATAATGTTCCACATACCAGGGGCCATTTGTAAATCGTGCATATGCACAAGATATACCCCAAAATGTGCGTGCGCCAGTTCTCACGCAAATGTTGGCATTTATAAAAGTCTTAACTCGACGTGGGAATGTGCTTAGCTTCCCGTAAACTTTAGGCCATGCGTGCACACAGTTTATAATGCTTGAACTATTGTATTGCAACCAGGCAAGTAGCCTAGTATTTTGTGCAAATGGGGGATATGATGACATATTACCCCCCCCCCCCCCCCCCACACACAAAAAAAAACAGGTAAATAGAATAACAAGATGCAATCATTTGCTGTTAGTGAGAAGAGCGAAGATAAAAAAAATAAAAAATAATTGTATCTTTGCATTCTAAAATAGTTAGAAATAGGCATCTATTTCCATGATAATTGCAGAATAAATTCCTAATATTTTCTGACTATGATGGTTTCATACTCTTGGTTGTTATTGACCTATAAGATACTTTATCTTATAGGTCAACAACATCCAATCTCTTATTTAACTGGACCCACTTTAAAGTAGTAAATATTGTAGATCAACTATATTGTATTCAAGTATTTTGCTCTATGGTAGAACAGACGGTTCACCTTTTCTATTTACTTTTTTTTAGGATACTGTACGTCTGAATAGCCTACTGTAATTTCAAATGTCTCAAATAAACAATATAAACATAATACATATTTTCATAACCATTGCAGAATAAATTCCTCACCACCTTTTCTGGCCATGATGAGTTTTTATTCCCGAAGAAGCTTTACCATCTAACAAATTACGATGTACATCTCTCATTTAAGTTTGCCTATTATTTTTGCTCTATGCATCCGAAAGGGAGGGCAGGTTTATAATATAGAACAATCTACAGGAGAATTGAACAGATGAACAGACAGTTGATATTTCGCTTATACTGCTACCACTGCTACTGTGTTTTAGTTTTATTTGTAGACATACTTTACAATGTTTCAGAATTCAATGGCAGTGCAGACTTTTTAGGTTAGGGGATAAGTAAATGCAATACAATATTGAATTCAAACAATCTATTTACAGGTCCACAACAATTTGCAATTGTTGTTTTCTTTCACAAACGTTCAAATACAGAAAATATCATTCTAAAGTTGAAAACATTCTGCCAACACCTCCAGAGACATTTAATCAAGTTTGCCATTGCTATTTCCTTAAGAAACTGCATCGGCCTAATTACAATACTTCCAAAGAATACATCAAATAGGGGTGTTATTGTCACCATAAAAGGTGGATGATGGGCATTTTTTAGGCACAGTTTTAATGCTCGTTCACGTGCACACAGTTTCAGGACGGGTGTAACGGTCGTCATAGTCGTTCTCCTCCTCAGACGAGGAGGAGCATGGATCGTACCAACACGCAGAGTGGGTAGTGCTCATGATAATTTATTAAATCGAAACTGAACACTAACATGAAACAAAATAACAAAATGAAACAACCGACAACAGTCCCGTGTGGCACGAATACAAACACGGAAACAAACACCCACAAAACACACGTGAAACCCAGGCTGCCTAAGTATGATTCTCAATCAGGGACAACGATTGACAGCTGCCTCTGATTGAGAATCATACCAGGCCGAACACAAAATCCCAACATAGAAAATCACACATAGACAAACCCACCCAACTCACGCCCTGACCAACTAAATAAATACAAGACAAAAGAAAACAGGTCAGGAACGTGACAACGGGTCTGATTTATAATGGGAAACATGCGTGCGCTCAGTTTATAAATCTCAATATTTTATTTTTGTACGTGCGCAGTCTTTTCAGAAATTGTGCGCGCAGCTATATAGTGTGAAATGTACACAACTGTTAGAAATGAGGCCCCTGAAGAAGGACTGATAACACAGCCTCAAAGCCAACCATTAACTTCTCCTTTTAATGGTGAAGAGCACCACTTTAATGTGCCCTTTAAAAAGCGTAAGGAGCCATGAAATCTTAATTTTTTGTTTAGTGAAAGTGGAAAAGTATGCAAATAGCGTTGGGGAACAAAGGCTTCTCTGTGCTGTACTGGTGTCGAGGCCAAAGCTGGCCTGGAGCTCTGCAACAACCTTGCAAACCAGACTTCACAACACTAGCCACACTAGCCACGCTTTGCCCCTTAGGTACTGATCTAGGATCAGATTACTTTACCATAAAGTGAAACTGAACTGAGATCAGCTTCACCTGATCCATTATTGACAGTCTTCTATGACGTATAGGCCTAGTCCTACCAGGTTTAGGAAGTCAGTTTTAGTCATAAACTGTTTCAACATGCAACTACTGCTAATGCAGCTTCTGTGGTTTCATTACTTTTCACAGAGTTACAGTTGAATGTTAACATTTAGAATTGGGAATTGGACAAATATGTTCCAGATCTGTGGGTAGGGGCACCTTCTACCTTAGGTTGGTACAACAGGGCGCAAGTGGGAAACATGCGGTGTGTGTTTGTGTGTAACAGGTGTGTGTGTGTGTGTGTGTGTTGTTGTTTTATAGAAAAGGTATTCATGCAGGAGAGGTAGATAGTTACAACACCTCAGAGCTATCCAAAACAGGTTAAACAAGATGGTAGTGTCTTTGTCTCATACATTACATCTAGGTAATTGGTATGCCTGAAGGAGCATGGGACGTTTGTGTTCTTGGCATTGAAATGATCCTAGAATATTCAATTACTATATGTTACCTACAGTGCAAAGTATTCAGACCATCGTGTCTCGGAGCTCTATGGA
The DNA here is from genome assembly GCF_016432855.1 of Salvelinus namaycush. Taxonomy (NCBI): domain Eukaryota; kingdom Metazoa; phylum Chordata; class Actinopteri; order Salmoniformes; family Salmonidae; genus Salvelinus; species Salvelinus namaycush. The sequence continues at coordinate 27,015,757 of NC_052331.1, forward strand.
CAATTCCTTCGACCTCATGGCTTGGTTTTTGCTGTGACATGCACTGTCAATTTTTATAGACAGTTGTGTGCCTTTCCAAATCATGTCCAATTCAATTTACCACAGATGGACTCCAATCAAGTTGTAGAAACATCTCAAAGATGATCAATGGAAACAGGATGCACCTGAGCTCAATTTCGAGTCTCAAAGCAAAGGGTCTGAATACTTATGTAAATAAGGTTTTTTATTTTGAATACATTTAGAAACATTTCTAAAAAGCTTTTTTTTCTTTGTCATTATGGGGTATTGTGTGTACATTTCTGAGGATTTTTATGTATTTAATCCATTTTAGAATTGGGGAGGCAGGTAGCCTAGTGGTTAGGGCCAGTAACCGAAAGGTTGCTAGATCGAATCCCCGGGCTGACAAGGTAAAAATCTGTCGTTCTGCCCTTGAACAAGGCAGTTAACCCACTGTTCTTAGGCCGTCATTGTAAATAAGAATTTGTTCTTAACTGACTTGCCTAGTTAAATAAAGGTTAAATAAAAAAAACAAGGCTATAACATAACAAAATTTGGAAAAAGTCAAGGGGTCTGAATACTTTCCGAAGGCACTGTATGTAATATCTGAGTCCTCTGGCATTGTAAGTAGTGCAAACTAAGTGTTGTCTAAGTCATGTGACATGTCAAGGAGATCACACAATGCCATATTGTTTCGTCATGTATAAGGTGGCTCACCAAATTCCTTCAAATGGAGCATGTGACTTATAGCTTTACCAATGCATACAGTAAGTACTGAGTTTAGAGTTTTCTATTAAGAATGGAAGTTGAGGTTTAACCCTCTCAATAGGGATTATATACGGTAGTAAATTATCAATTTACAGTACAGGAAAGTAGGAGTTTATTGGGCAAAGTTTTATTACAATGCAAGGTTGCATTTTCAGCAACTAGTTTTCGGATGTGATAGGGCATACAAACTGTCATGAATTACAAAGGGAAACCCAGTCGCCAGCTGCCCAGTGACGCAAGCCTACCAGATGAGCTAAATGCCTTCTACCCTCGCTCTCCGTAGCCAATGTGAGTAATACCTTTAAACATGTTAACATTCACAAGGCCGCAGGGCCAGACGGATTACCAGGATACCTACTCTTCACTGACCCAGTCTGTAAAACCTACATGTTTCAAGCAGACCACCATAGTCCCTGTGCCTAAGAACACCAAGTTAACCTGTCTAAATTAATCACCCCGTAGCCCTCACATTTGTAGCCATGAAATGCTTTGAAAGGCTGGTCATTGCTCACATTAACACCATCATCCCAGATCCACTCCAATAGACCCACTCCAATTCGCATACTGACCCAACAGATCCACAGATTACGCACTCTCTATTGCAGTCCACACTGCCCTCTCCCACCTGGCCAAGAGGAGCTATGTGAGAATGATGTTCATTGACTACAGCTCAGAATTCAACACCATAGTCCCGAAAGCTCATTACTAAGTTAAGGACCCTGGGCCGTCTCCAGGTGGTGAGGTTAGGCAACAACACATCCGCCATGCTGACCCTCAACACGGGGGCTCCTCAGGGGTGCGTGCTTAGTCCCCTCCAATACTCCCTGTTCACCAATGACTGCGTGGCCCCACACAACTCCAACACCATCATTTAGTTTACTGACGACCCGACAGTGGTAGGCCTGATCACTGACGATGACGAGACAGCCTATAGGGAGGTCAGACACTTGGCAGTGTGGTACCAGGACAACAACCTCTCTCTCAACGTCGTCAAGACAAAGGAGCTGATCATGGACTTCAGGAAATGGAGGGCTAAGCATGCCCCCATTCACATCGACAGGGCAGTAGTGGAGCGGGTCGAGAGCTTAAAGTTCCTTGGTGTCCACATCACTAAGGATATATCATGGCCCATACACACAAACACAATCGTGAAGAGGGCACGACAATTCCTCTTTCCCCTCAAGAGGCTGAAAATATTTGGCATTGGCCCTCAGATCCTCAAAAAGTTCTACAGCTGCACCATTGAGAGCATCTTGACTGGCTGCATCACCACTTGGTATGACAAACTGTCCGACCGCAAGGCGCTACAGAGGGTAGTGCGTACGACCCAGTACATCACTGGGGCCGAGCTCCCTGCCATCCAGGTCCTCTATACCAGGTGGTGTCAGAGGAAGGCCCCAAAAATTGTGGTACCAATTCACCAAGCGATACCGATGCATAAGGCTGTGGCGGTCATGAAATTTCTTCAGCTGGTGATTGTCAAGCAAATAACTGATTGTCTCACGGTAGTTGACCGTAAAGTTGACCTTAAATTAACATAAACACATTTAGCATCTCCTGGCTTCCACGCAAAGCCTACAAGCCAATGATCCAGACCTCTGGAACATCTACATTTTAAAAAGTTGAATAAATCCATGTAGTATAGCCTACACCATCACAATAAATCCATTATTTATTTTAGGCAGGTCTAAAGAAACATGATATGAAGAAAATGTAGTCTATTTCAGAAGAACAGAATAGCATACTCTGAGTGTTCCTAATGTTAGGTCTTGATTTGGCTATGCCATATGTAACATGTTTCAGGAAACTAGGCGTATGTTGCGGGTCACTACTTCACACAAGAGCCATTTGAACATAATCTTGAATTTGTTTTATAAAAAAAGGCAAAAATGTCTTCTGGAACATGTGAACTTTCATGTGCCTTAATAACAAACATGTATGCCATCTGTAAATACAAATAAAATTGGTAAATTACGAGCCTAGTTGGTTTAGCCACAGAAAAAGGCAACAACCTTCCCGCTAGCCATGATTGGCCGAGATAATGAGTGGGCTGGACATGCAGAGAGATGAGTTCGGATTGGTCTGCCATATAGCACGCTTCTGTCTATTTGAGCTGGTTAGTATATGTAGGTAATCCTGTTTAACGCAGCTTTAAAAAAAAAAATACATTGCTTAGTAGAACTGCATAAGTGTTGCTCTCCACTTTCTGGAGGACCGAGTTTTGAAATCAGTGGAATTAGAGTATGATAGCTAAGGAGATGGCGAAAACATCCGGATTACATCTTCAAACTAAGGGCAACCATGGCATCCGTGACAGGGAGAAGCGTCCAACCATGATGTATACGGGTAAGATAGTCTAGCTAGCTACATTTTCAGATATTACACATTTCTAATTTTGACAGTCATTTTCAATTCAAGTTAGTGTACTGTTAGCTAGCTAGCTGGCTCGCTAGCTAATGTTATGTGTATGATCTTTTTATTCGTATCTCAGAGCCATTTGCTTTGCTTGTTATAGCCTAATGTTAGCTAGCTCACATTGAACCTGGTTGGTTAGCTACCTGCAGATTCATGCAGGATAGTAACGTCATGAGTTGTGATTATGGTTCATTGTTTAGCTAGCTAGCTAGCTACATGTCAACAAAAGACTCCACTATGCAAGTGACCATTTTAATAGAATGACACTGCGACAACTGTTAGCCAGTTAGCTTGGGTGCTTGACTGCTGTTGTTCGGACAGAATGCTCGGATCAACCCTTAAAAACCTCTTAAGGATCGGAAATCTAACTGCCTCTAGCACAAGACCTGAAGCAAGGATAAGCATATTCTTGAGACCATTTGAATGGAAACACTTTGAAGTTTGTGAAATGTGAAATTAATGTTGGAGAATATAACACATTAGATCTGGTAAAAGATAATACAATAAAAAAAACATGCATTTTCTATTAGTTTTTTTGTTCCATCACAGGAGTTTAGGCACAATTGAGATTTTGGCCACTAGATGGAAACAGTGTATGTGCAAAGTTTCAGACTGATCCAATTAAGCATTGTATTACTGCACAGGGGTTCAAACTGTAAAACCCAGTTCCTACATTTGAATATAAATGTTTATTTTATCAAACAAAACTGTGCTACATTTTATCTCTGGGACCTTCAGGATGACAAATCAGAGCAAGATTACCGAAGAGGTGAATGTACTGTATCAAACCAGTTGCCGTGAAAAGTTTGTTGTGCACTCTCCTCAAACAATAGGATGCTATTTTTTTCACTGTAATAGCTACTATAAATTGGACACTTCAGTTAGATTAACAAGAATTTAAGCTTTCTGCCCATATAAGACATGTCTATGTCCCGGAAAGTTGGCTTTTACTGTCGTCATTCTAGTCACATGTTAGCAACAACCGTCCCGGTATAGGGACACTGATTCCGTCGAGGTTAAAGAGATTGGTGGAGCTAAAGCTTAAGAGTGTGTGAATGATGCTGAATCGGAGTAGACACCAAAACATTCAAAGGCCATTTTTTCAAAAGTGAGACTACAAGTTTATCAATTTTCAAAGCAGAATTACTTTCCCATTCTTCCTCAAATACAGTGTAATATATACAATATTGTTGCTTTGTGTCTCTTATCCAATGTAAAAAACACAATTTCAAATTTGTCTGCATAAGACCAAATCAAGGCAGTTGGTCATGTGGCTGTGGGCTACATTAGTTCATTTAGCAGACAAGATTTGCGGCATTATTTTATAGAATGAAGAATACAATTGAACATAGCGTATGTCACGTACGCCTCTAGGAAGAGGGAACGCAACACCCTGCTACAACTCAACGTGGAGTGAAAGAGGTATGGGATTGTAGGTGCGAGTAAGGATGACAAAGGCAGAGAATTTACCCTTTACTGGGAATTTATTTATTCCTTCACACGATAAATATAGGAAAAGGGGCTGAACGGAACCAAAGCAAAGAAAGTAAATGTCAAAGCCCCCTCTCCTACCTACCTAACCTTTTAGCACCACCTGCTGCGCTAACCAAAATACAGGGGGGGGTGGTCCGCCCAGGTCTTACCTAGTGTGCATAGACAGTAAATACTACGGGTTATGTATGCCCGCAGGCCTCTTGCCTAAGCACTCCCTAGGTGCCTTCCCCTTCCAACCTGGGAACAAATGAAACAGAATAATACAAACGTAAGTAAACAATCAAAAACACTGTGTCCTATGGGCACACACATACCTCAGATCAGCGGCTACAAAATACTTAACAAAAAGGTGTCTCTGAGCAACAACCAACACAGGACATATCAATCAGCTCTCTCTGCAACAACCAACAAAGGACATACCAAAAATCTATCTCCTAACAGCAACCAACACAGGACACACTAATCATCTCTCTTCTGAGCAACAGAACACTGGCTTATATAGCTGGAGAAGGAGTCTGTAATGGGATACAGCTGTATCCTTTGACGAGAGGGCGGGGTCAGCTCCAATTAGCAATGGGGCCGACCAATCAGCTGCTTGGGGGAATTTCAGGAAGCCATCCTGAAACACACACATACTAACAAAACCACAACATAGAAACTGGGGAATGTAACAGCTTAATAAAATAGAAAGGATATTTTCTCCAAATGATTTGAGGGAGTGTGCACATGCTGATATTCTGTGTTGAGTGGTTAACAAAGAAACAGGTACTCCTATATGCTTAAGTTAGTTATTTATGTAACTTTAGTTGTGATACAAATGTTGGGCTGTATGTTTAGATTTTCAATACATTTTAAGGCTGAATGATGCAACTCTAATGATGATTTGAAAAAAGTGAACTCTGCTTTCTTCTTTGAGCAGGATGTAAAGACTTCATCAGTCTCTCAGTCACAATTTCACAAGTACTTGATAATACCTCGAATTTCCCGGCGGCATGCTCCAAAGCACCTCTCACTCAAATTGCTCTCCGTCATGTGATCGGTTCTTTTTCATAGACTACAAGTGAAGACATCCGGGACGCAACCGCCCGCGTCCTTATTCAATTCCGAGGCACATATTCAAGATATTTGAAGAACTGTCCACATTTACTTTTCGTCAGCCAACAAGATGAGCCGGCCTAACAAACAGCAAAACACTAGCCTATGTCAATCTACTATCCCCATAGTACAAGAGTTGACTTATTCTGTTCTGTGTGAGAAATAAATATTCCAAACATAGCCTGGGACAGTTGTGGGTTGGGATAGATCACAAATTAATACAACCACTAACCTGAGTGGCGCAGCGGTCTAATGCACTGCATCGCAGTGCTTGAGGCATCACTATAGACCTGGGTTCGATCCCAGGCTGTGTCACATCCGGCCGTGAACGTGAACGGGAGTACCATAGGGCGGCGCACAATTGGTCCAGCGTCGTCCGGGTTAGGGAAGGGTTTGGCTGGGGGGGGCTTTAGTTGGCTCATCGCGCTCTAGCGACTCCTTGTGGCGGGCCGGGCAGGCTGACTTCGGTCGTCAGTTGAATGGTGTTTCCTCCAACACATTGGTCCGGCTGGCTTCCGGGTTAAGTGGATCGGTGTTAAGGAGCGCGGTTTGGCGGGTCATGTTTCAAAGGACGCATGACTCGACCTTCCCCTCTCCCAAGCCCGTTGGGGAGTTGCAGTGATGAGACAAGATTGTAATTGGATAGGATGAAATTCGGGAGAAAAAGGGGGGTAATTTAAAAAAATATATATATATACTGTATATATACAGTACCAGTCAAAAGTTTTGACACACCTACTCATTCCAGGGTTTTTCTTTATTTTTACTATTTTCTACATTGTAGATTAATAGAGAAGACATCAAAACTATGAAACAACACATATGGAGTCATGTAGTAACCAATATATGTTATATTTGAGATTCTTCAAAGTATCCACCCTTTGCCTTGATGACAGCTTTGCACACTCTTGGCATTCTCTCAACCAGCTTCATGAGGTAGTCATCTGGAATGTAATTCAATTAACAGGTGTGCCTTGTAAAAAGTTAATTTGTGGAATTTCTTTCCTTAATGCGTTTGAGCCAATCAGTTGTGTTGTGACAAGGTAGGGGTTGTATACAGAAGATAGCCCTATTTGATAAAATACCAAGTCCATATTATGGCAAGAAAAGCTCAAATAGGCAAAGAGAAACGACAGTCCATCATTACTTTAATACATGAAGGTCAGTCAATACGGAAAATATCAAGAAGTTTGAACATTGCTTCAAGTGCAGTCGCAAAAACCATCAAGCGCTATGATGAAACTGGCTCTCATGAGGACCGCCACAGGAAAGGAAGATCCAGAGTTAACTCTGCTGCAGAGGATAAGTTCATTAGTGTTAACTGCACCTCAGATTGCAGCCCAAATAAATGCTTCACTGAGTTCAAGTAACAGACACATCTCAACATCAACTGTTCAGAGGAGACTGTGTGAATCAGGCGTTCATGGTCAAATTGCTGCAAAGAAACCACTACTAAAGGACACCAATAAGAAGAAGAGACTTGCTTGGGCCAAGAAACACGAGCAATGGACATTAGACTGGTGGAAATCTGTCCTTTGGTCTGATGAGTCCACATTTGAGATTTTTGGTTCCAACCGCCGTGTCTTTGTTAGACACAGAGTAGGTAAACGGATGATCTCCGCATGTGTGGTTCCCATCTTGAAGCATGGAGGAGGAGGTGTGATGGTACAGTGGTGAAATTGTCAGTGATTTATTTAGAAATCAAGTTTGATTCTACATGATGCCATATGTGTTATTTCATAGTTTCGATGTCTTCACTATTATTCTACAATGTAGAAAATAGTCAAAATAAAGATAAAGGTCTGTCCAAACGTTTGACTGGTATATAATAATACATCAGAACAGATCACAACATTTAGCTTAATGTTGATAAACTATTAGGCTATTTCTTCACATTATAAGCGCAGCAATGTACACATGGCTGTAGGCTATAAGTGCAAATGTTCCATTAGCGGGAAAACACCAATCTCAAAAGTAACTCAAATGCGATTATGCATGTAATGCTTTTATTATAAAGGTGCATTTTTATGATGAAATTTATCTTCCCCAAACTTGAAATGTGCTGCGTACTGGTATACATACAGTGGGGCAAAAAAGTATTTAGTCAGCCACCAATTGTGCAAGTTCTTCCACTTAAAAAGATGAGAGAGGCCTGTAATTTTCATCATAGGTACACTTCAACTATGACAGACAAAATGAGAAAATAAAATCCAGAAAATCACATTGTAGGATTTTTTATGAATTTATTTGCAAATTATGATGGAAAATAAGTATTTGGTCACCTACAAACAAGCAAGATTTCTGGCTCTCACAGACGTGTAACTTCTTCTTTAAGAGGCTCCTCTGTCCTCCACTCGTTACCTGTATTAATGGCACCTGTTTGAACTTGTTATCAGTATAAAAGACACCTGTCCACAACCTCAAACAGTCACACTCCAAACTCTAGTTGCGATACAAACCTTGTCAAAACATATAGGCCAGGCTACATGAGGTCTGTGACTATGATTTGAAAAAGTATTTAAAAAAGGCATGTGTTTCTTGCCTTTCTGCAAACCATCTGGGCATCATTAACAAGTGATAATATATCATTCACAAATGATAGGCTAATACTGTAACCCATCTTGATTTAATCTTGTCTTTACATATACTAAATAATATATGTATGACATTTATTTTGATTTAGAATAGGACCATTATCATGCACCTGTCTCGAAACAGTGCAGGGGAAAATAATACATGTCATCTATGAACTTAAATAGCGAATGAAGGATTATTTTCCAGTATTTCATGTTCATGCCAGCCAGGTAGGCTATACTCCTGTTGTAAAGACAAGCAATGTGCTTAATATTTGGAAAGTTGAGACATAAATATAGTAGATCTAGCAAATAGAAAGCTGATGGGTGCTCCTCTTTTTAATAGAGGCCATCACTGTTATCTCACGCAATTGCATAGCCTATAGAAATGTTGCGCTCATGGGCTTTCATGAAGTGTTTGATTAGATTTTTGATTACATTTGTATTGATGTCAGAGTTATTAGAGGGACAATAGAGTGCTGAGTACCAGGCAGTTAGCAAGTTTGGTAGGCTACTAATGATCATCAGCATCATCAGAGCTTGGAGAAGCCTAATTACCATGACTAAACGGTCACGTGGAATTTGACTGCCATCATGACTCGTGACTGCCAGTGTGGCGGTAATACGGTCACCGTAACAGCCCTACCAATGCACCAAGTCTGGAACCAACAGGACCCTGAACATCTTCTTCCCCCAAGACTGCTAAATAGTTAGTTAAATCTGCATTGACCCTTTTTGCACTCAACTTTTTTTGATTCATCACATACGCTGCTGCTATTGTTTATCTATCCTGTTGACTAGGTACTTTATTCCTAGTTATATACACATACTGTATCTACCTCAATTACCTCGTACCCCTGCACATCAACTCGGTACTGGTACCCTGTGTATATAGCCACGTTATCATTACTCATTGTGTATTTATGACTTTTATTACGTGTTATTACTTTTCTATTATTTCTATATTTTCTTTCGCTCTGCATTGTTTTTAGTTTTTATATTAGAATTATAATGTATTTTTTATTTTACCGATTTTTCTCGACAATTTCATGATATCCAATTAGTAGTTATAGTCTTGTCCAGTCGCTGCAACTCCGTACGGGAGAGGCGAATGTCGAGAGCCATGTGCCCTCCGATACATGACCCCGGCAAGCCGCACTGCTTCTTGACACACTATGCGCTTAAGCCAGCTGCACCAATGTGTTGGTGGAAATACCATACGACTGATGACCGAAGTCAGCGTGAATGCGCACGGCCGCCACAAGGATTCACTAGAGCTCGATGGGACAAGGACATCCCAGCCGACCAAACCGTCCCCGAAACCGGACGATGCTGGGCCAATTGTGCGCCACCTCAAATTAAATCCAACTTTATTTGCCACATGCACTGAATACAACAAGTGTAGACCTTACCGTGAAATGCTTACTTACATGCCCTTAACCAACAGTGCAGTTCAAGAAGAGTTAAGAAAATATTTACCAAAGAAACAAAAGTAAAAAATCTTAAAAAATCACACAATAAAATAAGGCTATATACAGCTGGTACCGATACCGAGTCAGTGTGCGGGGTACAGGTTAGTTGAGGTAATTTGTACGTGTAGGTAGGGGTGAAGTGACTACGCACAGATAATAAACAGCGAGTAGCAGCAGTGTACAAAACAAATGGAGGGGGAGGGGTGTCAATGTAAATAGTCTGGTGGTCATTCGATTAATTGTTCAACAGTCTTCTGGCTTGGGAGTAGAAGCTGTTAAGGAGCTTTTGGTCCTAGACTTGGTGCTCTGGTACCGCTTGCCGTGCGGTAGCAGAGAAAGCAGTCTATGACTTGGGTGACTGGAGTCTCTGACAATTTTATGGGCTTTCCTCTGACCGCCTATTACATAGGTCCTGGATGGCAGGAAGATTGGCTCCAGTGATGTACTGGGCCATACGCACTACCCTCTGTAGCGCCTTATGGTCAGATTCCGAGCAGTTGCCATACCAGGTGGTGATGCAACCTGTCAGGATGCTCTCGATGGTGCAGCTGTAGAATTATGTGTCGAATAAAGTTAAATATGGTTTGTGGTAGTTGTTCATCCGATTGGGCAAGAGATTTAGTTTGAAATCCTCAAGACTCATATAAACCCCATGGTGATCCAATGGTGATCCTAATAAAATACAAAATACCAAAATGAAGGTATTATTTTACGGATTGTCTCAAGAGTTGTAGCTTTTGCCCCTAAATAAATGCCTCTCAACTGAATCATTTGGTCACTTCTGCCCTCTAAGTCCCCCTCTCTCTATTCTCAGGTGTTCCAGGCATGTGGGAATCCGAGGGAGGGAGGAACCAGCAGCACCGGGTTGGAGGAGGTGAAGAGGAGGGGGAAGGTTACAGTGGAGGACAGCCCAACCTCTGGGGCTAGGCTGGAGAAACTGGTCAGTGTTACTGTCCTCTCTCTCTCTCTCTCTCTCTCTCTCTCTCTCTCTCTCTCTCTCTCTCTCTCTCTCTCTCTCTCTCTCTCTCTCTCTCTCTCTCTCTCTCTCTCTCTCTCTCTCTCTCTCTCTCTCTCTCTCTCTCTCTCTCTCTCTCTCTCTCTCTCTCTCTCTCTCTCTCTCTCTCTCTCTCTCTCATATATATATATATACACTGCTCAAAAAAATAAAGGGAACACTTAAACAACACAATGTAACTCCAAGTCAATCACACTTCTGTGAAATCAAACTGTCCACTTAGGAAGCAACACTGATTGACAATACATTTCACATGCTGTTGTGCAAATGGAATAGACAACAGGTGGAAATTATAGGCAATTAGCAAGACACCCCCAATAAAGGAGTGGTTCTGCAGGTGGTGACCACAAACCACTTCTCAGTTCCTATGCTTCCTGGCTGATGTTTTGGTCACTTTTGAATGCTGGCGGTGCTTTCACTCTAGTGGTAGCATGAGACAGAGTCTACAACCCACACAAGTGGCTCAGGTAGAGCAGCTCATCCAGGATGGCACATCAATGTGAGCTGTGGCAAGAAGGTTTGCTGTGTCTGTCAGCGTAGTGTCCAGAGCATGGAGGCGCTACCAGGAGACAGGCCAGTACATCAGGAGACGTGGAGGAGGCCGTAGGAGGGCAACAACCCAGCAGCAGGACCGCTACCTCCGCCTTTGTGCAAGGAGGAGCAGGAGGAGCACTGCCAGAGCCCTGCAAAATGACCTCCAGCAGGCCACAAATGTGCATGTGTCTGCTCAAATGGTCAGAAACAGACTCCATGAGGGTGGTATGAGGGCCCGACGTCCACAGGTGGGGGTTGTGCTTACAACCCAACACCGTGCAGGACGTTTGGCATTTGCCAGAGAACACCAAGATTGGCAAATTCGCCACTGGCGCCCTGTGCTCTTCACAGATGAAAGCAGGTTCACACCGAGCACATGTGACAGACGTGACAGAGTCTGGAGACGCCGTGGAGAACGTTCTGCTGCCTGCAACATCCTCCAGCATGACCGGTTTGGCGGTGGGTCAGTCATGGTGTGGGGTGGCATTTCTTTGGGGGGCCGCACAGCCCTCCATGTGCTCGCCAGAGGTAGCCTGACTGCCATTAGGTACCGAGATGAGATCCTCAGACCCAGTGTGAGACCATATGCTGGTGCGGTTGGCCCTGGGTTCCTCCTAATGCAAGACAATGCTAGACCTCATGTGGCTGGAGTGTGTCAGCAGTTCCTGCAAGAGGAAGGCATTGATGCTATGGACTGGCCCGCCCGTTCCCCAGACCTGAATCCAATTGAGCACATCTGGGACATCATGTCTCGCTCCATCCACCAACGCCACGTTGCACCACAGACTGTCCAGGAGTTGGCGGATGCTTTAGTCCAGGTCTGGGGGGAGATCCCTCAGGAGACCATCCGCCACCTCATCAGGAGCATGCCCAGGTGTTGTAGGGAGGTCATACAGGCACGTGGAGGCCACACACACTACTGAGCCTCATTTTGACTTGTTTTAAGGACATTACATCAAAGTTGGATCAGCCTGTAGTGTGGTTTTCCACTTTCAGACTCCAAATCCAGACCTCCATGGGTTGATAAATTTGATTTCCATTGATCATTTTTGTGTGATTTTGTTGTCAGCACATTCAACTATGTAAAGAAAAAATTATTTAATAAGAATATTTCATTCATTCAGATGTGTTATTTTAGTGTTCAGTTTTATTTTTTTGAGCAGTGTATATATATATATATATGATACGGTTTCTGTTAAGTCGTGTAATGCTACAGTCAAGAATGCAATGAGTCAGATGAATATGAAATGTGAGGAAATGGAAACAACCATTGTCTACCAAAAATGAACACACTGTTGTTGTTTGTTTATTGCTCATACAAAATCTATTTGCAGAAAGCGTGAATGCTTGAACAAACATGATATTGAATAGCTGTTGATAGTAGTTTCCAGTACACAGGTTGTATTCATTAAGCAACAAATTAAAGAAATGGGACCGAAACAGGGAGGGACTACCTGAACTGGTCCAATAAGAAATGCTTGTTTTCGTTTTCCATTGCAAAACGCCCCCAGGTGTCTGATGTGTCGAGGAGGCTGAGGGACATGCAGCCCTACTGGGTCTCGTTACCCAGCACCCTCTGCAGTGACAGGGTGGCCACTAGGGCCCAAGCAGACAAGTGCTGGAACGGCATGGCCCGTGCCAGGTAGGACCCCTAAACCACGTCTGTGTGTGTGCATGTATGCTATGTGTGTGTGTTCATGCTCGCATGCATACATATTTGTGTGGGTGCCTCTGCATGTGTGGATCATGTATGTGTGTGTATTTGAGTTCTCCCAAGTCATCCTCTCTCCTTGTCTCCAAGGTACCTTCCAGAGGTGATGGGTGACGGCCTGGCTAGTCAGATCAACAACCCTGAGGTAGAGATTGACATCACCAAGCCAGACATGACTATACGCCAACAGATCATGCAGCTCAAGATCATGACCAACCGCCTCAAGAACGCTTTCAATGGCAACGATGTGGACTTTCAGGACACCAGTGAGTATAGATCTAGGATCAGCTCATCTTATGCGAATACTGACTCCAACCATAGAGGGAATATCGCAAAATGGAGTTTAGGTGCAATGTCATCCTACTCCTGAGGGCAAAAGCTGTGTGGACAACAGAGAGGTCTCCCTCATGGTCAAAACACTATGAAAGAGATTGTGCCATATGTTGACATTACATGACTACTGGAAATATCTGATATGTTGTTTTGATTGTCTCCAGTGTCGTTCCATGTAATTTCATCAAACCATGACACCCACCATCTCAGATTGTTCTGAAATCATTTCTGTAGTTAGAAACAGATAAGATAAGAATTCCGTAAGCATTATTTTATTTAAATATAATTAGATTAAGCTAATTTATTTATAGGATTAATACAATATTCAATAATTATAGTACCTAACATCCGATTTGGACCAAAATATTTCTAACAATCAGTAAGACATGAGTAATCCGAAGAAGTGGTCAAAAGCGCAGACCCCCCACACCAATCCCACCCCAACAACGATCAGTATCAGTTCTCTATGTTTGACAAGTAGAATGGAGCTGCGGCTCAGAGTATTGTTTCTTCATCCTATGTAATGTATTCTCTGTGATTTTGGGGATGTTGTTTTCCCCTCTTCAGAAAAATGTGTCATTGAAGTCACTGGATTCATGTCCCATCCTACATCCTGGTAGTACCAGTTTCTGACCACTAGATGGTGGTGTTCCTGCTATTGGGTTATTGTTTATGTTTTTTTATAATCTCCTCCCCCCATTGTTAAAGGGATAGTTCACCCAAATGACACAATTACGTATTGGTTGTCTTACCCCGTAGCAGTTTATGGACCAGGTATGACAGCAACCCATGCTTTGGTTTCGTTTACCTGGCCACTGTTTCAAATGCTAACTTTTTAGCATCTGTGGCAGAAATCCAATGCATGTCAATTAAATTAGAAACATTTGAATTTTCACACTTCATATCCAAGTCATCTATATGTAACATCATTGAGTTACACAATACATTTTTAAATACTTTAGGATGATTTGGACAAGCGTGAAAATACTAATTTAGGTACCATTGAAAAGTTAGCATTTGAAACAATGGTTGGTAAACAAAACCAAAACATGGGTTGCTGTCATACCAGAGGGGCAAGCAAAATTTACTCAGGGTTTCTGAAGCTAACCAGCTTCATTTAGCTTCACATTCCAGCTCAGGCTTTATCCGTACTACGACGGTGGATATTGCTCGTACGCCTGACGCTAACTCTAGCAGGCTTATAACTGTGCATGCATGTTGCACATGGCTAGTTGAACGCCAAACTCTTCATTGAGGCGATGCTGAAACATCAACCCATGGGTCGATTCAGTGGCACATTTTAATTTGTGCCAAAATCTAAATTAAAGAAAAGTTATCTTACAAGTTGCAAATTTAAGAGGCTGTGGTGTGAAATAGGCTTTTAGAAGTGCCGTCTTTTTTTTATATTACTTATCGTTATAGCCGACTTTGATGTGCTTATCAATGCACAACCACAAGCGCCTTTTTCCCACTCCAATCGATAAAATAATTGTATTAAGTCATACAAAAGTGTTACTGTGAATGAAGTTTAAAATGCATTTCTAAATGTGTAATGTGATATATTTGATAATTGAAAAACATTTGCACACAAAGACATTTGATTAATAAAATATTTTACAGTCTTCTTCCTCAAATGAAGAGGATGATGCCACAATATTTGCAAGAGGGAGGGAATCTGATTTCATTGGTTCTCAACTTGTGGCTCAGTCATTTCATTCAGGTTAAGTGGAGTTAGCTGTGAGTTAGCCTGCCCCGGAGCAGGTAAGTTCTGAATGATTCGTTGCCATAGAAATTTACCTGGATAAAAGGTGAGCCATTTTCGTGTGACCGGTTAAACTCAGAGTTGACCAAAGTTACCTTGCTAACTCCTCAAACCTGGTTCTTAGGATACCCCTCTTGACCATTGACAGCTTATAGTCTACATGTAATTTTTTATTTTGGGTAAACTATCCCTTTAATGATGAGGGCGGTGGGGGATTCAAAAAATAATAATTGGAGGAGGAACAGCACCATCTACTGATCAGAACGGGGTAATTTCAGGATGTGGGATGGGACATAAATAACTTCAATGATAAATGTTTCTGAACAGTGGGAAAAAAACATTACCAAATTCACTGAGAATACATTACATAGGATGAATAAACAATACTCTGAGCTACAGCTCCATACTACTTGTCAAACAGAGAATTGATACTATATACTCATTGTCTGGGTGTGATTGGCGTGGCGTGTGGGGTGTCTAACGGTGCCTTAGAAAAAAGTTTGATCCAAATGTTAGGTACTATATTTATTCATTATTATATGAATCTCATAAATAAACAATTGCCAATTTGTGGGCATTCAGTTACGTTAATTTCTCAGAGATCAATTATATTTCAGCAAAATAAATGTTGCAGGAAGGCTAATTTGATCAGTTTCTAACAACCTAAACGATTTCAGAACAAACTGACATAGTGGGTGTCTAAATCTTCTTTCTTGTGCTTTTTTGAGGTGGAACGACCCTCCATCCAGCTTGTTATGTGTGTTGCTAGCAAACCAAACCAATCCCTTTCAATCCCTTTCCAATCCCTTTCATAACATTTTTTTTGTTTGTTGATAAAGTAGACCTAGAGAGAGAGAATATTTAAGAAGCCTATCATCAGTGAAGAGTTAGCTCACATGATTTAAAAAGACGTCGCTATTTCAGTGCTATTTTTATAGGATTGAGCTGGAATTAAGTTACCGGCTAAAGAACTTGGTCTAAATTGTTATGCCATTTGTTATAACTGAGGTAAGATTAGTATACTGTTTTATTTTATTGTGCTGCATTATGTAAATCTCATTGTGTGAGCAATGGCACAGAAACCCTAATCTGGGGCTTGAACCTGGGAGAGTATAAGGACACTGCTGACCTGCAAAACAACTAACCAAAATCTAAAACTGAGTCTTACTGGAAACATTAACCCTAACCTTAACCCATCAAATGCCTGATTCAAATGCTGTTTGTAGTTTTAAGAATTATAAAGGGATAAGGAATTAGATCATATAAAGCTTTTGGAGTAGTTTCATTGCCGTGATACTATCTTTTGACCAGGTTGTGACACAGTAAACAGATGGGGGAGAATCATTGCGTGCATGTAAAGTTTAGCAGCATCTGTTGACATTTGGTTTCTGATGAATTTGACATTTACCAGGTTGCTTTTTGCTGTTCCATATACTTGTTTTATTTGTTTTTTGAAAGGTTAGAGTCAATAATTATTTCAAATGTGAAACCATCTCAATCCTCTGTCCCTTTTACAGTTTCCTCAGGCTGATGGGTCTCACTGTTCCTGATGGAGACAGTTTTAGTTGTGTTCAATGTTAGACATGAGTGGTCCAACCAGTCAGCTATTTTGGGAGAATGCTGATGATCCTATAATTGGCCACATCTCCAGCCTAGAAGATTGGTGTTATGACAGCAGATTTCCAGTCGTCAGGGAACACTGCTTGTTTAATTGATAGATTTACCAGATGAGTGACTGGAGAGCTCAGGGTGCTGGAGTTTTTCTTCAGGAGGGCGGAGTCATTTCCATACACATCCTGTGCCTTGGAGTTTTTAAGATTAGTTAGGATTTTAATTATCTCCTGCTCAGGCACTTCAGCTATGTTAAAAACAGGAGAGGTAGAGTCAGGGAAAGTGATCACTTTATTTCTATGGCCAAATGTTACTGTCAGGTTCTCAACTGAGTCTTTAAAGACATTGTTAAATGTTGAGGCTATTTCATCTTCATTTTAAAATTCCTTGTATTTTCCTGCTATGCTTTTACACATTTTTTGGATAATGTGTTGAGATTGTCCCATAGATGTTTACTATTTCCTCTAGCTTGGTTGATAAGACCAATATAAAAGCTGGCTATGGCCTTTCTAAGCTTGGTGACAACTTTATTGCGCAGATCCTTATAAATCCTAATCTCGGAATTTACACCTGTTTTCAGAGCAGTTTTGAGGACAAAGACTCAAAAGGTATGCTGTTGGAGACCTGCTTTTTGTCTTGTCTGTACATTCATTTCTTTTTGGTTAGCTTCTTGGTAATGACAGTCAGATTATGATCTGATATTTATTTATTTTCCACTGGTGGAATTGCTTCAAAATGTTCATAGAACATGTTGTTTGATGATGGTGGGCAGTATATTGTATGCCAACAACAGTGAATGACATTTATAGTTCCAGTTACTGCAATACATTTGATTTCCATTGCGCGGGTGAATTCAAGTTGGGTGCATTTAATACTTTACATCAGTGGAGGCTCCTCAGAGGAGGAAGGGGAGGACCATTCTCCTCAGTGAATATCATTAAAAAAAAAAAATTAAACATTGACAAAGTTATCTTTTTTAGATAAAACTATACTAAATATATTCACTTCACCAAATAATTGATTAAAACACGCTGATTTGCAATGAAGGTCTACAGTAGCCTCAACAGCACTCTGTACGGAAGCACAATGGTGTAGCCGGAGGAGAGTGCATAGACTAGAGGCTAGAATGAATACAACGTGGCTGTTATGAAAATGAACTTTGTTTATGCGTGATCAGAGGTGCATTCATTCTGCCGATTCTGTTGAAAAACGTTTCTTAACGCGCGGAAGCAAACAAAACGGGGATAAAAATTGCTGAATTTGTCCAGTAGAAACGTTTGCCACTGTTGGACTAATGATTATACCCTAGATAAGCTAGATGCAGGCAAGAGTGTGTAAGGCGGTATTGAATGTGTCACTGTCTGTTCATGTGTCCCTGTTTGTCATCAAAATGTTATCTCAACCGGTGTGCACCTACGTTGTAAACTTTCATTCATAGGCTAGGTTGGAGCAACCTCATGATGGGTATAGGACAAATTTGAGTATAATGCAGTAGCCTAAACCTATCGATGTTACATTGAACTGGGTGAATGGAATATGAATGACAGTCATCCAATATGCTGTAATAGAAATAAGGCCATGCTCATGAAAAAAAAAATGTCCTCCCTCATCTTAAAAGGCACCGACCGCCACTGCTTTACATACACAAGATGTCCCCCACCCATTTGTCTGTCTTTTCTGAAAACATTGTACCCTGGCATAGCATAAGCAGCCTCGGGTGATGTTTTGGTTAGCCATGTTTCAGATAAACAAAGGTAATCCAAATTTGAATCAGTCAATAGTTTTTCAATCTGATTGGTTTTGAGGTGATGCTTCTGATGTTCAAATGACCCACGAACAATCATTTTGGTTTCTCCTGAGGATCCCAGAGAAATTTTGCTTGGTTTAATGTTTGAAAGAGGGTGAGATCGCATTTTTCGGCGGTTGTTTACAAGAGATGAATAGATAACTTGTTGGCTAGATGGATTTTGAGTAATGCATTGACTGGGCCGTTGTTCAGGACTCCAACAGCAAAACACTGATACAATCAGCAGTGTAAAAACATACGTTGTAATAAAGGATTTTGGGCAAAAATCGCCACAATCTGCCTTGGCATTATGTTTACTTTGCAAAATGTCAAACTTTTCTCCATAAAGAGCTCAACTTAGACCTCGATTTTGGCTCCTACACAAGTTAATTATGAAATACTAGCGGCCATGGATTATGTGTAATTCAGCGCTGTATAGGTCTCGACTGACAGCTGTTCTGAACTTGAGCACATCGCACAACAAGAAGTTGCCCCCATCCCTCCCGCTAATTGGGCAACTTTTGCAAATGTTTTGTTGTCTGAGTGAGGGACATGCTGTAAATCACGGACACTCAATGTATTTTGACATTGAGGATTGAGACATTGAGGATTATAAAAAATACCGCATTGATGTCGTACAAGCAAGCCAAACACATGTGACTCCAAATAGCATTTCCATATCATAAAACTCATGTAATATACAGTGTCAACATTTATGATCACTATGTTTGATGTATAGTTACAATATGACATGGCGTCATGCCCTGGGTTATTCTGAACAGAATGAGCCTGTTTGTTGTATTGTGAAGGAAATTAGCCGTAGACCACACATCTGAATTATGATCTGCTTCTCTGAATTGCCTTTTGAAAGCCTAACACTGCAAGATCGTATTTTATCATTTAGCTAGTTATGTTGGCAATAGAACAAGCTTTCAAATTATGCCCACCTGACCCAGATTGCGATTTATAATGGACTGTTTTTGGATTGTGTAAATAACAACAGAAATTGTGTAAAGGCAGGGATGCAGGGCTGTGTTCCAAACAAAACAACTACAAGTGTGCTTGCTCCAGTTTCTCAACAGCACAGCTAGGATAGCTTAAGAAGCACGTTATAGTTGAAGACTATTCTTTGAGTCATAAAAGTGCATTGAAATTACTTAGAAATAGTCCACACTTTGGAGAGGTGTGTGGCCACTTGGAAACACCAGTTTGTCCTCTCACTCAAACCCTTGTCATTGTTTTTGTCTTACAGTATGTTGCACCTACCCCACATTTTACAGGAATTTCTGATCATGTTACTGAATGTATCCAGAGTATTTTCAGATTTTCTTATCAACAAATGAGGCGAAAAGTACAGTACATTTAAAATGCTCATCCCTCCCGAGTGGTGCAGTGGTAACTGTGCTACTAGAGATTCTGGGTTTGAGTCCAGGTTCTGTCGCAGCCGGCTGCGACCAGGAGACCCATGGGGCGTCGCACAATTAGCCCGGCGTTGTCCGGGTTAGGGGAGGGTTTGGCTGGCAGGGATGTCCTTATCCCATCGCGCACTAGTGACTCCTGTGGCGGGCCGGGCGCAGGTATACAGTGTTTCCTCCGAGACATTGGTGCGGCTAGCTTACGGGTTAAGTGGGCATTGTGTCAAGAAGCAGTGCGGCTTGGTTGGGTTGGGTTTTGGAGGACGCATGGCTTTCGACCTTCGCCTCTCCCTAGTCCGTACGGGAGTTGCAGCGATGAGACAAGACATAACTAGCAATTGGATACCACGAAATAGGGGAGAAAAAGGGGTTAAAAATAAATCAAATAAAAGGTAAAATGTAAACTGCGGACTAAGCAACATCTTGTACTGTTATAGTCTCCACCCGGCACAGCCAGAAGAAGAGAGCCTGGTTCCTCTCTAGGTTTCTTCCTAGGTTCCTGCCTTTCTAGGGAGTTTTTCCTAGCCACTGTGCTTCTACATCTGCATTGCTTGCTGTTTGGGGTTTTAGGCTGGGTTTCTGTATAGCATTTTGTGACATCGGCTGATGTAAAAAGGGCTTTATAAATACATTTGATTTGATTTGAGTGTAATGTGTTTGGATTCAGTCTTGTGTCAGGTTAACTATTGTGTCATCATCTTCAGTATAATAATTTTCGCATAATCTCCAAATTGTTCCCTTTTAATTTCTACCATGGTTAGTGATATGCTTTCCATACTTCTGTAAGAAACATTTCAATTTAGCCCTATCCATATAGGTCAATACCCACAAGTATAAGGGGATAATCTTTTTTCTTTTTAAAACAAAACGTAGAAATGCGCCGTTTTCACATAGACTAAGGTATGGCGCTGATATAATGAATATGAGGTTGAAAAGTGGTAGAATTGCCCTGTAAGATTAACATTCTAACTTACCTATTCTCTTCAACTTCGTTATAACTGGCATATAAGCCAGAGAAACTGTATTTTTTTCTTCTAAATTTTTTAAATTTGTTTTTCTTTTCTGGCTTTGTCTTCAGGTGATGATGTCAGTGGTTCAGGAAGTGGGATGTGCACAGATGAAAAGTGTCCCCGCGGCCCGCGCCTCATGGCCCCCAGCACAGACAGACCCAAAGTGTACGCCTACCCTCCGGAGAACAAGAAGGTTGTGAAAGCATCAGCTGACTACAACCTCCCATCCATCGCCCTCTACCTGCTCTCATTGGTTATGTTGCTGCTCCGGCGATAATTGACAGGGTATTCCACCAATATAGACTGAGTTTGGGACATGGGGGGCAGGACAAGGGGTAGGAAGAGAAGATGTCGTGGGGTTACTTACTTACTTTGCCAAAACAAAAAACAAACAAAAACGAATGGACTTCCTTTTGGTCTCGGATAAGAACAAAAGTAGTAATGAATATTATATTATTCAGAGATTTTTTGGTTCTGTTCTTGTCTTTTATTTTACGGTATACGGCACCATTAGAGCTGGTCTTTTCACATTTTTATTTTGTTTTGTTTTCTGGTGTTTGGGTTCTCTGAGATATCTGTACCTAAGACATGTTAAGAGTCAATCTAAAGACTATAGAGATATACAGGATGTTAGTGTTGGTTGACGCTGTGCTGTGTAAGGGGGACTTTTCAGTCATGCTGAGCCAAACGTTTGTGTTCCTAATCATGTCAACAGCCTTTATGTCTGAGGAGATGATTTATTTATTAAAAACAGAGGAATATAATCCCCCCGGAGCGTCTTTGGGCTCCCCAATATTTATAGAAAAACTACTTCTACCCCAAACTCAAACTAAATAAACTATTGATGAGTTTTATGAAAGATAATCTGGTTTCGGTAAGGCCCTAAAAATCTTAAACCCTTAAACCCACACATTACATGGAAACAGTGAGAAAATTAAAACGCTTCACATAAGCAGTTTTTCCCTCTGCTTGATAATATAGGGCAGTAATAATAGTCGTGATTATATTCACACAGACATGATCCTTCCATCCCTCCACCCTTACTTCTGTCTTTCCCAGAGCAGATCTGTTTCTCTAGGCTTTGGTGGCTCTATAGGCCCAGATGGGGAATTTTTTTGGAAACATTTTTGGACACATTACAGTGTTAGTGTGACCACAGTAGTCCTCTGTATTGACACTATATTGGCAGAATATGGTAGTATATGGGCTGTGTGGGTGTGTACTGCCGTTTGTTCTGTCTCAGTGGAGGCCGGTGGGAGGAGCTTTAGGAGGACGGGCTCATTGTAATGGCTGGACTGGAATCAATGGAATGGAGTCAAACAAGTGGTTTCCATATTCCAGCCACTGCAATGAGCCCGTCCTCCTATAGCTCCTTCCACCAGCCTCCTCTGTTCTGTCTTCAGATAATGGACCTTGGTCGACATAATAATGTGTTACTTTCTTGTTAATGACTAAGATTTTATGGTACCTATGATGAATACTTTTGGACAGAGCCAGCCAGCTACAGTGGAGTGTTTTTTACATACTGCACTATAACCACTTGTTGTAAAGCAGACTGTGTACATGTGTCTGACCGACCGTTTCTCTGTTTGGACGGGTTGACTTAGGGATTGGAATTCTGTGATGATCACTCAAATAGCTTTTTCTCTCCCTCCTCTCATCTCATTCTCTTTCTTCTCACCTCCCACCTTCTTTCTCTCCCTTCTTCTCACACAGGGCCTCTCTTCCCACTCCCTCTCTCAGTTCTCTCTGCCTCCCAGGCTATTTTTCATGGTATACTATTCCTCTGTTATGAAGACCTGCAAATTATTCTCCAATGCTTTTTTTGGGGCATTATGGCAATGACAGAGCTTCATCATACTGCAACATGATTGGGATATTGTGGGAATGTTGTGGAAGGCCTTTGCTGATGAAAATCTTGCAGCCAGGGAGGAAGGATGTACTTCAACTTAGTTCAAATAATTGTCAAGGCTCTCAGTCTTAGACCACTGTGTGGGAGGGATGGAGGTAAGGTTGTGTGTGTGTGTGTGTGTGTGTGTGTGTGTGTGTGTGTGTGTGTGTGTGTGTGTGTGTGTGTGTGTGTGTGTGTGTGTGTGTGTGTGTGATAAAGAAGGTCTTCTTGGGCTTATTCAACAAGATAGAAACGTATTGTATAGAACTGATTCAATGCTTTACTCCACATGATATCAAAAACATTGTCTCTTGTACAGCAATATATTTCTATCCACAGACTGAATAGGCCCCCTTAGGGACGAGTGGAGATGTTTTGATACGGTCTGCGCTCGTCAATAGCCGACATCGAAAGTGCAATCAATGAGGAGATTGGAGAGATTTATGACTCCAGAGACAAGGTCATACACTAGAACTGAGGTCTTCAGCCTATGACTGTGCACTAGAACTGAGGTCTTCAGCCTATGACTGTGCACTAGAACTGAGGTCTTCAGCCTATGACTGTGCACTAGAACTGAGGTCTTCAGCCTATGACTGTGCACTAGAACTGAGGTAGCAAAGCAACACGTCCATTAGGCATGACCTTTTTGGTTTCTGAGGCAGGAATTTCGGGAGGACACACAGGAACTGACATGATCCCGTTCAGAACCATAGAGTTCAGAACACTCAAGTAGGAGGACTGCAGTAGTTATCAAAGCCGGTCCTGGCGGATCCTTTTGTATCCAGGTTTTCCTTCCAACCTTCACACAATTATATTCCATTGATCTGATATGCACTACATTATTCAATTGATAGATTGAGTGAAAAACCTACAAGAGTCCTCTTGGACCGGTTATGAACCTTATGAACCTCTGTTAAATAGGTTACGTGTGAAGAGGCCAAGAAATATTTTGATAAATTTTGTGACAAGGTAGTGCTCTGATAAAGAGGGTACCATGTGAGCTTGTGTAGGGGTCCCTGGTTTTAAACTGCCGTATCTGCCGGTGTGACTGCCCCGCAGTGACATTCCAATGCAAAAAGACAACTAACCACTTTTACTCACGACGACTTCACTCACTTTCAATGGACACGCTTCGCAATGCCACCGGACAAAATTTGCACAACCCCCCAACACCCTTACTCCCCCTCTTCTCTCCTCCAACCACTCTCGCGCTCTAATCTGAATAGTTCAAAGTCCACTGCCTCTTATTAAATGCTGCACTTTTATGACGCAAGAGGCCTAGGTAATCGATAGGATGGCAATCTGCACAAAGATAGAGATCACAAGATGGTGGATTGATAGGCGAGTCGACACTCCATATACGTCTACTGATTAGGATTATGCAGATGGCGATGGACCACTGAGATGGCTGCAGTCTGAGAAGGGTGAAATAGCAATGTCAGATTTGGGATTAAATAATATTGAAATCTTTCGAACACGTTTGCTCTAGCATGCCTGGGGTTTTGCAAATGGATGTGGTTTGCAGTTATGGCCCTATTTTGTCCATTAAGCCAGGCCAGCTCAATCAAGCACAGATAAAGTATTTGAAATGATTTCAAATATTATTTGAGCCTAGGTCTGATATAACCAGTGGCCCTGAACACTACTCTTTCCCCTTCACAAGTTGAATGTGGCAAGCATTTCCCAAAGGTGACGATTTGAAAGAAAACCATAGCATTCTTTTTTTTTTTTTTTTTTTTTTTTTTTTTACATTTGGAGAGGTTGTGTTTATGGTGATGGTAGATGCAAGAACAAAGTGTTTTGAGTCAATATGTGTAATTTGCTGTTGTTTGTTCCTGGAACCTTGTGTCAATTATATACGTTGTAAGATTTTCAAGATGTCCTGTGTTATGTTCATTTTGTGGTGGATTTTTGTGTCAGTGATATTCTATGAATGCATGGATGAATGGACTTTATCGACGGCCCCCAGAGGGGAAATTCCAAGACAAGAGGATGCCTTGACAAACCAACAGGAGAGTCGTAGAGAGAAAAGCAGGGTTCACACACACACACACAACAATTGATAAGCTTGTTAGTCAACAATACATTTTATTCTGGGCCTTTTTCCAAGGGAGAAGACCAGCCTCACTCTTACCTACATTTTCCATATCATTACAAAACAGCTATTATACACATTTTTGACAGTAAACTGGATTGGAACGCTGTGTATGTTGCACTGCCTTGGGGTGGTAAACTAATAAAACTGATGCAGTCCGATTGAAATGCACTTTGCCATTTTGATAGCGCTACAGTCCTCACCCATTACATATGTTGACATCCATAATAAGGATACAGACATGTATTTTCTTGTTTGAGTAGTGATTTATGCAAACTGCAACAGTTTGCGGGACTTGAACTTCCAGTTATTGCGCTGATGCTAGATAACAATTGCACTAGCGCTGGTTAGCAACTTCCTTCCAACTGCACGCAGAGATATAAAAATGGTATCCACAAGTTCATCTGACTCTGGGGAAGTAGATAGGGGGGAGCCCTTTCCACCAAATGTGGAGAGAGAGAAAGAAAGGAACACAGGTCAGCACAACATCCGCTCGAATGCTGATGTCAGAGCTAACATCTGTCAACAGGGACCAGCCGCTAGCTACGCCGTGTGTTAAGTGGTTTGTCTTGTCTGTTTGGATGGATGGATTGTCCACTAGCTACTAGCTTTCAGTTCATCTCCCAGGGAAGTTTTGGCACATTTTACTCATCGATGATGCTCTGGGAGACTGACAAGTTCTAGTTCATAGAACATTTCTTCTCTGGGTTCCTCCGAGAACCAAAGAGAAGAAGAACCTGTGCTGTTACTCAGTGTATCATTGAAAGAACTTCGATTCATAGGAACACCGAGTACGTTTGATGAACAAATGTCTGAGTGTAACCTAACCGGCTCTCTCTCTCTCTCTCTCTCTCTCTCTCTCTCCTAGTGAGAACATGTCAATCCCAGGACAGAGCCACACTGACATTGCTCACAGCAAAGACATTGTTTGATGTCACAACACCAAAGGAATTAGAAAGAGCCAGACAGACACCAGCTGTGTCTCATTCTGTGGTGTAAATCAATCATTGTAAATGCTTTACACTTTGGTTATTTTTCTCCCAGAGTCATGAGACAACTAGTGTGTAACCCTGACCAGACCCATGGGTTGGTGTAACTTTACACAAATTCCCAGGTTTTCCAGAAATCCCGGTTGGAAGATTCCCCAATCAGAAAGGAATAATAAAAAAAAGGTCTTCCAACCAGGATTTCTGGAGAAGTTACCAGAACTTTGGAATCATGGACAAGAGTAACTTATAAGAAATCGTCTGAAGCCTGCATAGATGATGTCATAGGAATACATGTGGGCTCAAACCACATTCTGCTACAAAACATGATTAACTGCAGGTTTGTTTATTAGAATAAAATATTCAGTCAGGCCTACTGATAATACCTCCCCACTGATTCTGTCTAGCCATGTTTAACTGCATATTATGATGATTGGTCATTTTGACAGGACTACGCATCCATAAACACACTGAGAACTTGTTGAGAACTTCTTCTCAACTGGCCGACCTGGTTAAATAAAGGTGAAATAAGATAAAAAACACGCACACACATACATAAAATGCACAACTAAGTCAGGAACATAAGCATGTGTGTGTGTGCACGCAAACACACACACACACGCCCCTCACCCTCTCACACACTCTGTTCTCTGCCGTGTTGAATTGACAACCTTGTTGACGCCTTGCCCTTTCGTTCAAAGCGCTTTTATGAGTGACTACTGACTCACCGCAGTGGTACAGACTTCATATCTGAAATATCAGCCCTCCAGGCCAAAACACTCGTCGATAAAATCTCTCTCTATCAGAGCATGTCTAGGACCCTAGACATCCTCTGATAGACTCAAGTGTACTGGAACTCAAAGAGTGGATTATACCAGTGTACAAGAGGATGAAGGATTCTACCCTATTAAAGGAGATATTATGTTATGAAAAACGGGTCATGATTGTTCCATTGTAAACATAATTGTTTCGGAACAGGTGCATGGGGGTAAGGCTACAGCTATGACCTACAGTATATCAGATGATAAATCATACCATCATATTGCCAATTCTCTGATCAGTTTAACTTTTTAAAATCATTATACATAGCATTACATGAGCAGGGGGGACCTGACCTGAGATCAGCAATCCTACTCTCAGAAGCTCTGTGAATACATGTCCAAAACAATAACCTATATTGTTTGTTATATACTGTAAATAATAAGCTCAATTTATTGTTTCAGTCCTTCATTCACATCTGTCTTTGAGTGAGGATTACAGTGTAAACAAGCAGCCTTCAACTATAATACAAGAAATGTATAGCTGACTGAAAAATCCCCTTAAAGCTGCAATCAGCAGTTAAGATGGCGCCGAAGAGGATGGCTGAGGTTTTACATGTCCGTAACCAATTGTGCTATTTGGTTCGTTTTTTGTGTTTGTTTGTAACTTATTTTTTTACTTATTTTGTACATAATGTTGCTGCTACCGTCTCTTATGACCAAAAATAACTTCTGGACATCAGAACTGGGATTAATCACCACAAACTGCAAGAAGATTTTTCCTTTAACGAGTCTGACGAGAAAGATATACTGCTCTCCCGGGAACAGGCCCAGATCCCCGTTATTTGCGTGAAGTCAAGACGGAGGAAAAGAGGACGCAGATCGGGCTGCTTTTTGAGAATCCGTAGGCGAGCGAGTAAACTCCCACTGCCATCAATTCTACTTGCTAACATGCAATCATTGGAAAATACAATTGATGACCTACGATTACGATTATCCTACCAACGGGACATTAAGAACTGTAATATCTTATATTTCACCGAGTCGTGGCTGAACGACGACATGGATAATATAGAGCTGGAGGGATTTTCAATGCACCGGCAGAACAGAAATGCTACGTCTGGTAAGAGGAGGGGTGGGGGTGTGTGTCTTTTTGTCAATAACAGCTGGTGCGCAATGTCTAACATAAGTCTCAAGGTATTGCTCGCCTGAGGTAGAGTACCTTATGATAAGCTGTAGACCACACTATCTACCAAGAGAGTTCTCATCTATATTATTAGGCGTCTATTTACCACCACAGAACGATGCTGGCACTAAGACCGCACTCAACCAACTCTATAAGGCCATAAGCAAACAAGAAAGTGCCCACCCAGAAGCGGTGCTCCTAGTGGCCGGGGACTTTAATGCAGGCAAACTTAAATCAGTTTTACCAATTTTTTTTCCAGCATGTCACATGTGCAACCAGAGGAAAAACAACTCTCGACCACCTTTACTCCACACATAGAGATACATACAAAGCTCTCCCCCACCCTCCATTTGGCAAATCTAACCATAATTATATCCTCCTGAAACCTGCCCTCAAGCAAAAACTAAAGCAGTAAGTACCAGTGACTCGCTCAATACGAAAGTGGTCAGATGACGCGGATGCTACGCTACAGGACTGGTTTTCTAGCACAGACTGGAATATGTTCCGGGATTCATCCAATGGCATTAAGGAGTATACCACCTCAGTCATCGGCTTCATCATTAAGTGCATCGACGACGTCATCCCCACAGTGGCCGTACGTACATATCCCAACCAGAAGCCATGGATTACAGGCAACATCCGCATCGAGCTAAAGGCTAGAGCTGCCGCTTTCAAGGAGCGGGACACTAATCCGGGAAGCCTATAAGAAATCCGTTATTCCCTCAGACGAACCATCAAACAAGCAAAGCATCAATACAGGATTAAGATTGAATCCTAATACACCGGCTCTGACACTTGTCGGATGTGGCAGGGCTTGAAAACTATTACTGACTACAAAGGGAATCCCAGTCGCGAGCTGCCAATTTACGTGAGCCTACCAGACGAGCTAAATGCCTTTTATGCTCGCTTCAAGGCAAGCAACATTGAAGCATGCATGAGAGCACCAGCTGTTCTGGATGACTGTGTGATAACGCTCTCAGTAGCCGATGTGAGCAAGACCTTTAAACAGGTCAACATTCACAAAGTCGCAGGGCCAGATGGATTACCAGGACGTGTACTCAAAGCATGTGCGGACCAACTGGCAAGTGTCTTCACCGACATTTTCAACCTCTCCCTGACTGAGTCTGTAATACCTACATGTTTCAAGCAGACCACCATAGTCCCTTTGCCTAAGGAAGCGAAGGCAACCTGCCTTAATTACCACCCCGTAGCACTCACGTCGGTAGCCATGAAGTGCTTTGAAAGGCTGGTCATGGCTCACATCAACAGCATCCTCCCGGATACCCTAGACCCACTCCAAATTGGCATACCGCCCCAACAGATCCACAGATGCAGTCTCTATTGCACTCCACACTGCCCTTTCCCACCTGGACAAAAGGAACACCTACGTGAGAATGCTGTTCATTGACTACAGCTCAGCGTTCAACACCATAGTGCCCACTAAGCTAAGGACCCTGGGACTAAACACCGCCCTCTGCAACTGGATCCTGGACTTCCTGACGGGCCACCACCAGGTGGTAAGGGTAGGCTACAAAACGTCTGCCACGCTGATCCTCAACACTGGGGCCCCTCATGGGTGGGTACTTAGTCCCCTCCTGTACTCCCTGTTCACCCACGACTGCGTGGCCAATCTCGACTCCAACACAATCATTAAGTTTGCTGACGACACAACAGTGGTAGGCCTGATCACTGACAATGATGAGATAGCCTATAGGGAGGAGGTCAGAGAACTGGCAGCGTGGTGCCAGGACAACAACCTCTCCCTCAATGTGAGCAAGACAAAGGAGCTGATCGTGGACTACAGGAAAAGGTGGGCCGAACAGGCCCCCATTAACATCAACAGGGCTGTAGTGGAGCAGGTCGCGAGTTTCAAGTGTCCACATCACCAACGCTCTATCATGGTCCAAACACACCAAGCCAGTCGTGAAGAGGGCACGACAAAACATTTTCCCCCTCAGGAGACTGAAAAGATTTGGCATGGGCCCCCAGATCCTCAAAAAGTTACACAGCTGCACCATCGAGAGCATCCTGACGGGTTGCATCACCGCCTGGTATGGCAACTGCTCGGCATCTGACCATAAGGTGCTACAGAGGGTAGTGCGTATGGCCCAGTAAATCACTGGGGCCAAGCTTCCTGCCATCCAGGACCTATATAATAGGCGTTGTCAGAGGAAAGCCCATAAAATTGTCAGACTCTAGTCACCCAAGTCATAGACTGTTTTCTCCGCTACCTCACAGGAAGCGGTACCGGAGCGCCAAGTCTACAATCAAAAGGCTCACCTTCTATCCCCAAGCCATAAGACTGCTGAACAATTAATCAAATGGCCACCAGACTATTACATTGAACCCCCCTCCATTTGTTTTGTACACTGCTGCTACTCGCTGTTTATTATCTATGCCTAGTCACTTCACCCATACCTATGTGTACAAATTACCTCTAACCTGTACCCCTGCTCACTGACTCGATACCGGTACCCCCTGTATATAGCCTCATTACTGTTATGTTATTATGTTACTTTTTATAGTTTTTACTTGAGCTTATTTGGTAAATATTTTCTTAACTCTTCTTGAACTGCACTGTTGGTTAAGGGCTTGTATGTAAGCATTTCACGTTAAGGTCTACACTTCTTGTATTCGGCGCATGTGACAAATAAAGTTTGATTTGAAACAATAACAAAGCGTTCTACACACCCGTTTCGAGGGATGGGGCTGGAGAAATGTAACTACTCAAATCTATAGACAGAGCTATAGATGCAAGGATTGACCATCCATGATATAAAAATTCTAGTTTGGAGGCTATATATAATTTGTCTACGTTTACTTTGTTTACAAAACAAGCTTATATTTTGGATTGTGATGGGTTACGACAGTTGAACTACAGTGGCAAGAAAAAGTTTGTGAACCCTTTGGAATTACCTGGATTTCTTCATAAATTGGTTATCAAATTTGATCTGATCTTCATCTAAGTCACAACAATAGACAAGCATAGTGTTCTTAAATTATAACACACAAATTATTGTATTTTCCTTGTCTATATTGAACACATCATTTAAACATTCACAGTGTAGGTTGGAAAAAGTATGTGAACCGCTAGGCTAATGACTTCTGCAAAAGCTAATTGGAGTCCAATCAATGAGACGAGATTGGATGTTGGTTAGAGCTGCCTTGCCCTATAAAAAACATTCACAAAATTTGAGTTTGCTATTCACAAGAAGCATTGCTTGATGTGAACCATGCCTTGAACAAAAGAGATCTCAGAAGACCTAAGATTAAGAATAGTTGACTTTCATAAAGCTGGAAAGGGTTACAAAAGTATCTCTAAAAGCCTTGATGTTCATCAGTCCACGGTAAGACAAATTGTCTATAAATGGAGAAAGTTCAACACTGTTGCTACTCTCCCTATTGAGATATTGTGGCATGACCTCAAGAGGGCAGTTCACACCAGACATCCCAAGAATATTGCTGAACTGAAACAGTTTGTAAAGAGGAATGGTCCAAAATTCCTCCTGACCGTTGTGCAGGTCTGATCCGCAAGTACAGAAAACGTTTGGTTGAGGTTATTGTTGCCAAAGGAGGGTCAACCAGTTATTAAATCCAAGGGTTCATATACTTTTTCCTCCCTGCACTGTGAATGTTTACATGGAGTGTTCAATAAAGACATGAAAACGTATAATTGTTTGTGTGTTATTAGTTTAAGCAGACTGGGTTTGTCTGTTGTTGTGGCCTAGATGAAGATCAGATCAAATTTTATGATCAATATACTTTTTCTTGCCACTAAGTTCATGAGACATTTATAAGTTATATTCTTCAAGAATCATTGGGTACATATCATTAATTTATAGTACAAAAATGTATGTGGCAACTGCAGATTGCCCCTTTAAAGTCCACTTTAAAACATCCACTTCAGAATAGCGAGATACGGCCAAAGATGCAGAAGCAAAGGAAGCAGTGGTGTTCAAAAAAATCTCCCTAAATGGCCTGTGGACTCACCCGAGTGTGTCTCTTAAATGGCCTGTGGACCCACCCGAGTGTGTCTCTTAAATGGCCTGTGGACTCACCCGAGTGTGTCTCTTAAATGGCCTGTGGACTCACCCGAGTGTGTCTCTTAAATGGCCTGTGGACTAACCCGAGTGTCTCTTAAATGGCCTGAGGACTCACCCGAGTGTGTCTCTTAAATGGCCTGTGGACCCACCCGAGTGTGTCTCTTAAATGGCCTGTGGACTCACCCGAGTGTGTCTCTTAAATGGCCTGTGGACTGACCCGAGTGTGTCTCTTAAATGGCCTGTGGACTCACCCGAGTGTGTCTCTTAAATGGCCTGTGGACTCACCCGAGTGTGTCTCTTAAATGGCCTGTGGACTCACCCGAGTGTGTCTCTTAAATGGCCTGTGGACTGACCCGAGTGTGTCTCTTAAATGGCCTGTGGACTGACCCGAGTGTGTCTCTTAAATGGCCTGTGGACTCACCCGAGTGTGTCTCTTAAATGGCCTGTGGACTCACCCGAGTGTGTCTCTTAAATGGCCTGTGGACTCACCCGAGTGTGTCTCTTAAATGGCCTGTGGACTCACCCGAGTGTGTCTCTTAAATGGCCTGTGGACTCACCCGAGTGTGTCTCTTAAATGGCCTGTGGACTCACCCGAGTGTGTCTCTTAAATGGCCTGTGGACTCACCCGAGTGTGTCTCTTAAATGGCCTGTGGACTCACCCGAGTGTGTCTCTTAAATGGCCTGTGGACTCACCCGAGTGTGTCTCTTAAATGGCCTGTGGACTCACCCGAGTGTGTCTCTTAAATGGCCTGTGGACTCACCCGAGTGTGTTTCTTAAATGGCCTGTGGACTGACCCGAGTGTGTCTCTTAAATGGCCTGTGGACTCACCCGAGTGTCTCTTAAATGGCCTGTGGACTCACCCGAGTGTGTCTCTTAAATGGCCTGTGGACCCACCCGAGTGTGTCTCTTAAATGGCCTGTGGACTCACCCGAGTGTGTCTCTTAAATGGCCTGTGGACTGACCCGAGTGTGTCTCTTAAATGGCCTGTGGACTCACCCGAGTGTGTCTCTTAAATGGCCTGTGGACTCACCCGAGTGTGTCTCTTAAATGGCCTGTGGACTCACCCGAGTGTGTCTCTTAAATGGCCTGTGGACTCACCCGAGTGTGTCTCTTAAATGGCCTGTGGACTCACCCGAGTGTGTCTCTTAAATGGCCTGTGGACTGACCCGAGTGTGTCTCTTAAATGGCCTGTGGACTGACCCGAGTGTGTCTCTTAAATGGCCTGTGGACTCACCCGAGTGTGTCTCTTAAATGGCCTGTGGACTCACCCGAGTGTGTCTCTTAAATGGCCTGTGGACTCACCCGAGTGTGTCTCTTAAATGGCCTGTGGACTGACCCGAGTGTGTCTCTTAAATGGCCTGTGGACTCACCCGAGTGTGTCTCTTAAATGGCCTGTGGACTCACCCGAGTGTGTCTCTTAAATGGCCTGTGGACTCACCCGAGTGTGTCTCTTAAATGGCCTGTGGACTCACCCGAGTGTGTCTCTTAAATGGCCTGTGGACTCACCCGAGTGTGTCTCTTAAATGGCCTGTGGACTCACCCGAGTGTGTCTCTTAAATGGCCTGTGGACTCACCCGAGTGTGTCTCTTAAATGGTATGTGGACTCACCCGAGTGTGTCTCTTAAATGGCCTGTGGACTCACCCGAGTGTGTCTCTTAAATGGCCTGTGGACTCACCCGAGTGTGTCTCTTAAATGGCCTGTGGACTGACCCGAGTGTGTCTCTTAAATGGCCTGTGGACTCACCCGAGTGTGTCTCTTAAATGGCCTGTGGACTCACCCGAGTGTGTCTCTTAAATGGCCTGTGGACCCACCCGAGTGTGTCTCTTAAATGGCCTGTGGACTCACCCGAGTGTGTCTCTTAAATGGCCTGTGGACTCACCCGAGTGTGTCTCTTAAATGGCCTGTGGACTCACCCGAGTGTGTCTCTTAAATGGCCTGTGGACTCACCCGAGTGTCTCTTAAATGGCCTGTGGACTCACCCGAGTGTGTCTCTTAAATGCCCTGTGGACTCACCCGAGTGTGTCTCTTAAATGGCCTGTGGACTCACCCGAGTGTGTCTCTTAAATGGCCTGTGGACTGACCCGAGTGTGTCTCTTAAATGGCCTGTGGACTCACCCGAGTGTGTCTCTTAAATGGCCTGTGGACTGACCCGAGTGTGTCTCTTAAATGGCCTGTGGACTCACCCGAGTGTGTCTCTTAAATGGCCTGTGGACTGACCCGAGTGTGTCTCTTAAATGGCCTGTGGACTGACCCGAGTGTGTCTCTTAAATGGCCTGTGGACTCACCCGAGTGTGTCTCTTAAATGGCCTGTGGACT
Source organism: Salvelinus namaycush (assembly GCF_016432855.1). NCBI lineage: Eukaryota > Metazoa > Chordata > Actinopteri > Salmoniformes > Salmonidae > Salvelinus > Salvelinus namaycush. The sequence continues at coordinate 27,050,025 of NC_052331.1, forward strand.
CACCCGAGTGTGTCTCTTAAATGGCCTGTGGACCCACCCGAGTGTGTCTCTTAAATGGCCTGTGGACTCACCCGAGTGTGTCTCTTAAATGGCCTGTGGACTGACCCGAGTGTGTCTCTTAAATGGCCTGTGGACTCACCCGAGTGTGTCTCTTAAATGGCCTGTGGACTGACCCGAGTGTGTCTCTTAAATGGCCTGTGGACTCACCCGAGTGTGTCTCTTAAATGGCCTGTGGACTCACCCGAGTGTGTCTCTTAAATGGCCTGTGGACTCACCCGAGTGTGTCTCTTAAATGGCCTGTGGACTCACCCGAGTGTGTCTCTTAAATGGCCTGTGGACTCACCCGAGTGTGTCTCTTAAATGGCCTGTGGACTGACCCGAGTGTGTCTCTTAAATGGCCTGTGGACTGACCCGAGTGTGTCTCTTAAATGGCCTGTGGACTCACCCGAGTGTGTCTCTTAAATGGCCTGTGGACTCACCCGAGTGTGTCTCTTAAATGGCCTGTGGACTCACCCGAGTGTGTCTCTTAAATGGCCTGTGGACTGACCCGAGTGTGTCTCTTAAATGGCCTGTGGACTCACCCGAGTGTGTCTCTTAAATGGCCTGTGGACTCACCCGAGTGTGTCTCTTAAATGGCCTGTGGACTCACCCGAGTGTGTCTCTTAAATGGCCTGTGGACTCACCCGAGTGTGTCTCTTAAATGGCCTGTGGACTCACCCGAGTGTGTCTCTTAAATGGCCTGTGGACTCACCCGAGTGTGTCTCTTAAATGGCCTGTGGACTCACCCGAGTGTGTCTCTTAAATGGTATGTGGACTCACCCGAGTGTGTCTCTTAAATGGCCTGTGGACTCACCCGAGTGTGTCTCTTAAATGGCCTGTGGACTCACCTGAGTGTGTCTCTTAAATGGCCTGTGGACTGACCCGAGTGTGTCTCTTAAATGGCCTGTGGACTCACCCGAGTGTCTCTTAAATGGCCTGTGGACTCACCCGAGTGTGTCTCTTAAATGGCCTGTGGACCCACCCGAGTGTGTCTCTTAAATGGCCTGTGGACTCACCCGAGTGTGTCTCTTAAATGGCCTGTGGACTCACCCGAGTGTGTCTCTTAAATGGCCTGTGGACTCACCCGAGTGTGTCTCTTAAATGGCCTGTGGACTCACCCGAGTGTCTCTTAAATGGCCTGTGGACTCACCCGAGTGTGTCTCTTAAATGGCCTGTGGACCCACCCGAGTGTGTCTCTTAAATGGCCTGTGGACTCACCCGAGTGTGTCTCTTAAATGGCCTGTGGACTGACCCGAGTGTGTCTCTTAAATGGCCTGTGGACTCACCCGAGTGTGTCTCTTAAATGGCCTGTGGACTGACCCGAGTGTGTCTCTTAAATGGCCTGTGGACTCACCCGAGTGTGTCTCTTAAATGGCCTGTGGACTGACCCGAGTGTGTCTCTTAAATGGCCTGTGGACTGACCCGAGTGTGTCTCTTAAATGGCCTGTGGACTCACCCGAGTGTGTCTCTTAAATGGCCTGTGGACTCACCCGAGTGTGTCTCTTAAATGGCCTGTGGACCCACCCGAGTGTGTCTCTTAAATGGCCTGTGGACTCACCCGAGTGTGTCTCTTAAATGGCCTGTGGACTGACCCGAGTGTGTCTCTTAAATGGCCTGTGGACTCACCCGAGTGTGTCTCTTAAATGGCCTGTGGACTCACCCGAGTGTGTCTCTTAAATGGCCTGTGGACTCACCCGAGTGTGTCTCTTAAATGGCCTGTGGACTCACCCGAGTGTGTCTCTTAAATGGCCTGTGGACTCACCCGAGTGTGTCTCTTAAATGGCCTGTGGACTGACCCGAGTGTGTCTCTTAAATGGCCTGTGGACTGACCCGAGTGTGTCTCTTAAATGGCCTGTGGACTCACCCGAGTGTGTCTCTTAAATGGCCTGTGCACTCACCCGAGTGTGTCTCTTAAATGGCCTGTGGACTCACCCGAGTGTGTCTCTTAAATGGCCTGTGGACTGACCCGAGTGTGTCTCTTAAATGGCCTGTGGACTCACCCGAGTGTGTCTCTTAAATGGCCTGTGGACTCACCCGAGTGTGTCTCTTAAATGGCCTGTGGACTCACCCGAGTGTGTCTCTTAAATGGCCTGTGGACTCACCCGAGTGTGTCTCTTAAATGGCCTGTGGACTCACCCGAGTGTGTCTCTTAAATGGCCTGTGGACTCACCCGAGTGTGTCTCTTAAATGGCCTGTGGACTCACCCGAGTGTGTCTCTTAAATGGCCTGTGGACTCACCCGAGTGTGTCTCTTAAATGGCCTGTGGACTCACCCGAGTGTGTCTCTTAAATGGCCTGTGGACTCACCCGAGTGTGTTTCTTAAATGGCCTGTGGACTCACCCGAGTGTGTTTCTTAAATGGCCTGTGGACTCACCCGAGTGTGTCTCTTAAATGGCCTGTGGACTCACCCGAGTGTGTCTCTTAAATGGCCTGTGGACTCACCCGAGTGTGTCTCTTAAATGGCCTGTGGACTCACCCGAGTGTGTCTCTTAAATGGCCTGTGGACTGACCCGAGTGTGTCTCTTGGCTCGGAAGTGTGATATTTCTCCTTTTATGTCATGTAATAAATATTTTACGATAACATGTTTATAGATGACATTCAGGGAATTCCAATGGCAGGCTGTCTGTCATTTGGTCTGTCAGTCTCTCTCTCTTTCTAGATGACACAGGCCAGATCACGCTGTTAGCTAAGTGTTGTTGATCCAGCCCTCTGTTTGAGCTGGCATCAGAGAAAAGCAACATAGTTTGTTTTCTTTATCAGAGATTTATATTTTATTCAGTAATTAATGTTGTTGTCCTGTTTCTTACCATGAGTCATCAATTGATCACCCTGTAATCAATCTACTGTGCTGTCTGTGTTCTCGTTTCCAAAAGCAATGCTGGTGACCTTGAGGGGTATAGTATGGGAGGTCAATTAAATATTGTCTATCATAAAGCCAAGATCTCTGTCCAAAACCCCAACCTATCCATATTCTATCTTATGTTTTACACTCTTTCAGTCTTTGTTTTGAATGATTACCCAGAGTCAACACCATTCAGACACTGGTATTTGTAGCCATGTATATACCGCCACATTGTGCCTGTGGTAGTTCATTACAGTATTCCTGCACAGACAGCGTGTACCCCGAAGAGCCAAATATAATCAAAGCCAATACAGGTGAAGCATGTTTTTTTATGCATTTCCGATATGAGGGTAGTCAGGGTTCAGGTTCAGGGTTGAGGGGTCAAACCCGGGGGGTTAAGGGGTCAGACTGTGGGGTCAGGGGTGACTTTGTCCAGCCCAGACACAGCCATTTCGAAGGCGTGTATGACCTCAGAGCTGGTCCTGGTGTCCTCTTCATTCTACAATAAGAATGACAGACCTGTCAATACAGGGGTATACAGCTACTGTACTTGTAGCTACTTTATAGCTTATCTACCTTCATTCTACAGTAGTGAGGGCCCTGCCGCCCATTACTGAAATTCATATAGATCAGGTTAAGCCATACTCTCTGTGGCACAACACAACAGTACCACCTTTAATACAACAATAGTGAGGACTCACAGGACAGTCATGTAGAACTTACAATGGTCTCTGGGACCAGTAGGTGGCACAGTCGTTTGATAGTTGTCTTCTGGGACAGGATCTTTTTCTGTTTCCTGATTAAAAGAGAGAGAAAGGAGCGTCACCAATATAGGACAGAATTAAGCATGCTTTTGTTCACTTTATTATCTTTTGAAAAGACAAAAAAAGCAAAGATACATTCGGGCAGAGGGTAACATATGAAAATATTATAAATTGGGTGGTTCGAGCCCTGAATGCTGATTGGCTGACAGCCGTGGTATATCAGACAAACATGTATTTTTACTGATCTAATTATGTTGGTAACCAGTTTATAATAGCAATAAGGCACCCTGGGGGGGTTGTGGTATATGGCCAATATACCATGGCTAAGGGCTGTATCCAGGCACTCTGCATTGTGTTGTGCATAAGAACAGCCCTTAGCCGTGGTATATTGGCCATATACCACAGACCCCCGTGCCTTATTGCTTAATTATACAACATAAAACACTTATTTTCACAGGGGAGAAACATTGCATGTGTATGGGCCAGGGAACATTGGTTGTGTGAGAGTAGGCCTAGAATCAGACAGTGAGAGCAGAGTAGGCTATCATTACCCCAAATAGGTGACAAGTATTAATAGGCCAACATAGACAGATCCAAAGCAGACATTACATGGAGCATAATTCATTTCCAACACCACCTGTGGCTCGCTCTGCAGGTCTAGGCTAAGCTACATCAACATGGTATCTCTCTGTATGGTTATTCAAATGATCAAACTGAGCCTACAGGAGGACAAAACCTTGTATGGCTGAGGCAGCAGTGGGCATGTCTGCGTGCCAGGTGGCACCCTGTTCCCTACATAGTGCACTACTTTTGACCAGAGTGGTTCACTATGTAGTGGGTAGGGTGCCATTTGGGATGCATCTTATGCCTTATATGGATGAGACAGCATTATTTTAAATATATATTTTCAACGTTGTTTTTGTATTGACAACGAGGGACACCATTATGCTAATTGTGCTAACATAACACTGGATATGTTACACAGGGCATTATGGGTATTGTAGTATATAATGCTACAGTTATCAATCAGAAGACCTTGCCAGGTCTCAATAGAAGAGATACACTGAGTATACCAAACATTAAGAACCCTTTTCTAATATTGTGTCGGGGCATGGACTCTACAAGGTGTCGAAAGCGTTCCACAGGGATGCTGGCCCATGTTGACTCCAATGCTTCCCACAGTTGTGTCAAGTTGGCTGGATGTCTATTGGGTGGTGGACAACTCTTGATACACACGGGAAACTGTTGTTAAAACCCAGCAGCATTGCAGTTCTAGACACAAACTGTTGCGCCTGGTACCTACTAATATACCCAGTTCAAAGGCGCCTACATATTTTGTCTTGCTCATTCACCCTATGACTGGCACACATACACAATCCATATCTCAATTCTGTCAAGGCTTAGAAATCATTATTTAACGTCTCTTCTCCCATTCATCTACACTGATTGAAGTGGATTTAACAAGTGACATCAATAAGGGATCATAGCTTTCACCTGTATTCACCTGGTCAGTCTGTCATGGAAAGAGCAGGTGTTAATTTTTTGTACACTCAGTGTGTCTCTTACAGTGTGTGTCTTACTACAGTAAGATATACACTGTAGTGTTGAGCTGCGGTGTTGGGAATGTTAACTGTACCTGAAGGTTTCGTAGCGCTCGTCCAGCTTCCTCTGGTTGAGAACATAGAGGTCCTTGGAGTATTGGCCCCACATGGTCCTGAGGTCCCTGCGGTGGGCCACAGAACGCTCCTGGGCCTTACTCAGAATGTCCCTGTACGTGACTGATCCAGCCGTAACATCACCAAGGGGTCAAGGAAGGAACACTGGCTGTGATGTCATGTACAGAGCCTTCAGAAAGTATTCCCACCCCTTGACTTTTTCAGCATTTTGTTGTGTTACAGCCTGAATTTAAAATGGAATAAATTGCGATTTTTGTCAATAAGTATTCAACTCTTAAGGCAAGTATAAATGAGTTTAGGAGTAAAAAATGTGCTTAACAAGTCACATAATAAGTTGCAATAATACAGTTTAACATGATTTTTGAATGACTACCTCATCTCTGTACCCCACACACAATTATCTGTAAGGTCCCTCAGTCGAGCAGTGAATTTCAAACACATTCAACCACAAAGACCAGGGAGGTTTTCCAATGCCTCGCAAAGAAAGGCACCTATTGGGCGATGGGTAAAAAAAAAAGCAGACATTGAATATCCCTTTGAGCATGATGAAGTTATTAATTACACTTTGGATGGAATATCAATACACCCAGTCACTACAAAGATTCAGGCGTCCTTTCTAACTGAGGAAGGAAACTGCTCAGGGATTTCACCAATGGTGAATTCAAAACAGTTACAGAGTTGAATGGTTGTGATAGGAGAAAACTGAGGATGGATCAACAACATTGTAGTTACTCCACAATACTAACCTAATTGACAGAGTGAAAATAAGGACGCCTGTACAGAATGGCACTAAAGTAATACTGCAAAAAATGTGACAAAGCAATTCACTTTTTGTCCTGAAAACAAAGTGTTATGTTTGGGGCAAATCCAATACAACACATTACTGAGTACTAATCTCCATATTTTCAATCAGTGGTGGCTGCACCATGTTATGGTCATGCTTGTAATTGTTAAGGACTGGGGAGGTTTTCAGGATAAAAAAGATATGGAATGGAGCTAAGCACAGGCAAAAGGTTAGAGGAAAACCTGGTTCAGTCTGCTTTCCACCAGACACTGGGAGATTAATTCACCTTTCAGCAGGACAATAACCTAATACACAACGCCAAATCTACACTGGAGTTGCTTACCAAGAATGTTCATGAGTGGCCAAGATACAGTTTAGACTTAAATCTACTTGAACATCTATGGCAAATAGCTGAAAATGGTTGTCTAGCAATGATCAACAACCAATTTAAAAGAGCTTGCATCATTTAAAAAAGAATAATGGGCAAATCCAGGTGTGGAAAGCTCTTAGAAACTTACCCAGAAAGACTCACAGCTGTAATCGCTGCCAAAGGTGTTTCTACAAAGTATTGACTCAGGGGTGTGAATACTTATGTGAATTAGATCTTTCTGTATTTCATTTTCAATAAATCTGCAAACATTTCTAAAAACATGTTTTCACTTTGTCATTATGGGGCATTGTGTGTAGATGGGTGAGAAAACATATTTAATACATGTTGAATTCAGGCTGTAACACAACAAATGTGGAATAAGTCAAGGGCACGAATACTTTCTGAAGGCACTGTATGTGGATGAGGGCGGCAGAATGGCTAATACAGGAGCACCCTCTAACTTTATCAACAGAATGATCTGTGGGGTACATGTTTGGCGCCGAGACACACACATACACATTTACACCCACGCAAGGACGCACACTCACATAGGTACAGTACACACACACACACTCCATTATTATCATTGTGAGGATATGGAGGCAGCTTGCTGATCTCGGTCCGGACCACCAGTACGTCCTGTCCCACCTTGGGGTCCATGTGGAGAACACGCATGTAGTACTGCACTAGAGGACTGTTGCCATACACGTTAAACACACTGCGCTTAAACGCCACGCCCGGGTAGGCTACATGGGACTGTGGGAGAGGGGGAGAAACAGTGGGAATGAGAGAGGGATATGAAGGAGAGCGGATGAGAGAGGGGGTGAGAGAAAAAGAGAAAGGTGTGTGTTTGTTTGAGAGAGAGAGAGAGAGAGAGAGAGAGAGAGAGAGAGAGAGAGAGAGAGAGAGAGAGAGAGAGAGAGAGAGAAAGAAAGAAAGAAAAGATGAGGGGTAAATAAAACTATGTCAGCAGGGATAGTAAGACAGACAGAATGAGTGTGAAAGCTGGACTGTGTGAAGTGCCAGTCTGACCTCTCTGGCAGGTGTCTGGTTGGTCTGTCCAGTCATGGCCTTCAGGTCTGTCCCTGTGATGTTCGCTGAGCCCACGGTATTCTCTGGAACAACCAGAACATCACACATAGCCAACAACAGAGAGACAGGGGAGACAAGAAGAGCACACAAAGAGCAAGTTGGCATTGAGTTCTGGTGAAGTCAATATCACTACCAAAGACCTATGCCATGAATCTCGAACTTGAATCAAGTCCATGCAGAGAAACCACTAAACACAGACTACATTTAGACTACTTACGCTTACCAAATTGAGACATAGAGGTTTACCTTTCGAGCCTGACGTAGTGCTGGTTGTGTTAACTGTGCTTTTAGATGGCTGGCTCTCCCGAGTGGTGTGACTACTACTGGTCAGCAATGAGCTCTGAGACACACACAGAATCAGTTCTGATCAAAAGGTGTCCCACTGGGCACAGACGTCATTTCAATGTCTAGTTTTGATTTACATTTGGTTGAGTTGTCCACTAACATGAATTGAATGTCACCATGTCATTGGATTTAGGTTAAATGTTCCCTTACGTTGAAGACTTTTTGCAAATCCAATCCGTTTTCCACGGTGATTCAATGTCATTCAATTTTGTTGTTGAAATTACGTGGAAACAACTTTGATTCAACCTGCTTTCGCCCATTGGGGTGTGTGTGTGTGTGTGTGTGTGTGTGTGTGTGTGTGTGTGTGTGTGTGTGTGTGTGTGTGTGTGTGTGTGTGTGTGTGTGTGTGTGTGTGTGTGTGTGCATGCTCATTGTAAGTGTGCGTGCTTGCATGCCTGCACGAGTTTGACAAAATGAAAAGACTGACCGGTTTGTTCCTCAGTAGAGTGGTGGCAGTACTGGTCAATTTACTATGAAAGGGCTCATCAACATAGACACTGGAGAACATAGTGTCCAGGAGAGACAGACATGAGTCACTCTCTTTCTCATTCCTCTTGTTCCCAGAAACAAACTGAACATGAGTGGCCTCCTCTGGCTCCAGAGCCTCAAAATCCCACTTCTTAAAAACATCAGGGGCAGGACAGATACCTGAGAGAGAGAGAGAGACAGACAGACAGACAGACAGACAGACAGACAGACAGACAGACAGACAGACAGACAGACAGACAGACACAGAGACAGACAGACAGACACAGAGACAGACAGAGACAGACAGACAGAGAGAGACAGAGAGAGAGAGAGAGAGAGAGAGAGAGAGAGAGAGAGAGAGAGAGAGAGAGAGAGAGAGAGAGAGAGAGAGGTAAACAGTGTCAGCTGGGAGGGTAGAAAGCTAGAATTAATATGAAAGACTGAAAGAATCTATAGATAACTGAGTGGAAATAGAGTACTAAAAGACAGAGAGAGAGAGAGAGTTAATTGAGCATTGTGTGATTTAATTGTGTATGTATGTATGTTTTCTCAGTGAGTGTGTGCAGTGTCACCTCCTGTCCACTGGTAGGCAGTAAAGCACAATGGGATGAGGAAGGTGTCACTGCGGAGGGTTCTGCAGGACTGAGGGAAACAACAACTGAAGCAGCAGTACAGGGTCTGGGCCAGGGTACTGGGGAACTCCTATAGAGGAAAGAGATTAGGAAATAGTTTTGATTATACTCAGTGTGAGATATATGTAAAAGCTATACAGTTGAAGTCGGAAGTTTACATACACTTAGGTTGGAGTCATTAAAACTAGTTTTTCAACCACTCCACAAATTTCTTGTTAACAAACTATAGTTTTGGCAAGTCGGTTAGGACATCTACTTTATTCATGACACAAGTCATTTTTCCAACAATTGTTTACGGACAGATTATTTCACGTATAATTCACTGTATCACAATTCCAGTGGGTCAGAAGTTCACATACACTAAGTTGACTGTGCCTTTAAACAGCTTGGAAAATTCCAGAAAATGATGTCATGGCTTTGGAAGCCTCTGATAGGCTAATTGACATCAATTGAGTCAATTGGAGGTGTACTTGTGGATGTATTTCAAGGCCTACCTTCAAACTCAGTGCCTCTTTGCTTGATATCATTGGAAAATCAAAATAAATCAGCCAAGACCTCAGAAAAAAAATTGTAGACCTCCACAAATCTGATTCATCCTTGGGAGCAATTTCCAAACTCCTGTTAGTACCACGTTCATCTGTACAAACAATAGTATGCAAGTATAAACACCATGGGACCACGCAGCCATCATATCGCTCAAGAAGGAGACGCGTTCTGTCTCCTAGAGATGAACGTATTTTGGTGCGAAAAGTGCAAATCAATCCCAGAACAACAGCAAAAGACCCTGTGAAGATGCTGGAGGAAACGGGTACAAAAGTATCTATATCCACAGTAAAACAAGTCCTATATTGACATAACCTGAAAGGCTGCTCAGCAAGGAAGAAGCCACTGCTCCAAAACCACCATAAAAAAGCCAGACTACAGTTTGCAACTGCACATGGTGACAAAGATCGTACTTTTTGAAGAAATGTCCTCTGGTCTGATGAAACAAAAATAGAACTGTTTGGCCATAATGACCATCGTTATGTTTGGAGGAAAAAGGGGCTTGCAAGCCGAAGAACACCATCCCAACCGTGAAGCACGGGGGTGGCAGAATCATGTTGTGGGGGTGCTTTGCTGCAGGAGGGACTGGTGCACTTCACAAAATAGATGACATCATGAGGTAGGAAAATTATGTGGATATATTGAAGCAACATCTCAAGACATCAGTCAAGAAGTTAAAGCTTGATTGCAAAGGGGTCTTCCAAATGGACAATGACCCCAAGCATACTTCCTAAGGTGTGGCAAAATGGCTTAAGGACAACAAAGTCGAGGTATTGGAATGGCCATTACAAAGCCCTGAGCTCAATCCTATAGAAAATGTGTGGGCAGAACTGAAAAAGCTTGTGTGAGCAAGGAGGCCTATAAACCTGACTCAGTTACACCAGCTCTGTCAAGAGTAATGGGCCAAAATTCACCCAACTTTTTTATTGTGGGAAGCTTGTGGAAGGCTACCTGAAACGTTTGACCCAAGTTAAACAATTTAAAGGCAATGCTACCAAAAACGAATTGAGTGTATGTAAACTTCTGACCCACTGGGAATGTGATGAAAGAAATAAAAGCTGAAATATATCATTCTCTCTAATATTATTCTGACATTTCACATTCTTAAAATAAAGTGTTGATCCTCACTGACCTAAGACAGGGAATTTTTACTAGGATTAAATCTCATGAATTGTGAAAAACTGAGTTTAAATGTATTTGGCTAGGGTGTATGTAAACCTCCGACTTCAACTGTACGTTTTATCTGTGAGTGCTCAGTTGAATCTTATAATGTTTTATGTTATGTGCATGATCAATCTATCAACCTGCACGGGAGTAGAGAAATATAGGCATTACCCTGAGAAACCACTTGCCACTGCGTGATGTTAGACTCTGGGTCAGGATTCGGATGTAATTCTCTGCGATTCGTGCAAACAGGCTGTCCTGTATGCGTGCGTCTGGCTGGAGAGAAAAAAACATGGCAGCCATTAATGTAACACCACTTGTGGTTTAAGTCTGTTGACAACTGCACTGCACTAGAGAATAAAAACATATGTGCATAAATGTGACTTTCTGTCAATGTCACCTGGAAGTGCTGTAGAAACAGCCACCAGAAGGAGTCGATGACAAAGTCCTCCATCATAGAAGAAGATAGGATGCTTTGGAACACTGCCTTGTACCTGGGCTACAGGACATGATGGAGATGGAATGTTTCAAACATTAGTCAGATAATTATAATAGTTTGCTGACAATGTTGGAAATCATATTTGAAGTTCATGTTTATGAGCCATACTACGTTTCCTTAGCCTGGTCCCAGATCTGTTTAACTACACATTTGGCATGACAAAAACCACAGTAGTTAGTTACAAAGACCAAACAGATCTGGAACCAGGTCAATGTTTCCTTTCTTCAAAGTGACTAATGAAAAACAAAAACACTGATCCCCCTACCAATGAAGAAGGCTACAGCATATGCCTTGTAGTCCAGCGGATAAGAACCAAATATACCCGAGAAGTAGAAAACTTGTTACACTAATACAAGGAACATTTTGTACATGAGTGGCCTCCTCTGGCTCCAGAGCCTCAAAAGCCCACTTCTTAAAAACATCACCTTAAGGAACATTTTAAAGATTGGAGGCAGTCTGGGAAGCATGTTAGTCAACCAGAGCGGCCATTTTAATAAAATGGCTGCCATTCGGATTTCCTGTTCGAAGGAAATAGGGTAAAATCATTCCAAACAATATCAAAATTACTTTGTAATGTTACCCACCCACTAAATAAATCCCACAGATAATATTGAGAATAATTCTGATCATAAAATACTTTTAACACCTTCATGGTGCTCCTATTGAGGTCATTTTGACAATAATCCAGTGGCAAAAATAATAATTGAATATGACAAAGCTACCAAATTCCACAAACAGATGGGGCATGTCTAAATAAGTATTTTGGCTATAGTGTCATCACAGACTTTTCAATATGGCCACCAACCAGCTGCATGGGGCCATATTGGACTAGAGTCAGTTAGCCATATCTGCATAAATAATTGGCAGGTCTGTAATGTACTTAAGTAAAAATTATTTAAGTAGTCATTTGGGGGTATGTGTACTATACTTTACTGTTTATATTTTTTGCCAACTTTTACTTCATTACATTCCTAAAGAAAATATGTACTTTTACTCCATACATTTTCCCTGACACCAGAAAGTACTCGTTACATTTTGACAGGAAAATGGTCCAATTCACACACTTATCAAGAGAACATCCCTGGTCATCCCTGCTGCCTCTGATCTGGCGGACTCACTAAACACAAATGCTTCATTTGTAAATTATGTCTATGTTGGAGTGTGCCCATGCTATCGTCAATATAAGGAATTTGAAATGATTTATACTTTTACTTTTGATACTTAAGTATTTTTAAAACCAAATACTTTTAGACTTTTACTCAAGTATTATTTTACTGAGTGACTTTCACTTTTATTTGAGTCCTTTTCTTTTAAAGGTATACTTTTACTCAACTGTGACAATTGAATACTTTGTCCACCACTGATGATTGGTACATACAGCCAAATGATGGATTAAAATATTTGACGGGAAAATGTAAAAAAAATAAAAAATAAAAAAATTGTCTGGAAAACACAATAAAATTGCCAAAGAGTTCCAGATATACAAATCCTTTAAACGTTTAGTAAAAAAGTGGTGAAGTGGTGTTTTTTGTAATGTTTTCATGGCTAGTTACAAAACTTTACATGTAAACACTCTAAAATTAATATGGGTGTTCCCTGAAGTCTACTTTTTGCAATGATATATAATATGATATTCTGTTTTGTGTACATTTGATGAAATGTGACAGGAAACCTGCCTAGTACACATCACTTTAGGAAAAATCACATAGGAATGTATTATGTCCAGCAGAGAGACAGGTAACCCATTTTAACAAAATCATTTTATGAGGAGACCTTTCGGCCTTCAAACAAAGTAAGTAAAAGTCTAAACAAAGATGTTTAGCTATAGTGCCACTGAGATTTAACCTATTATACACAGTGGTGTAGTGCTATTTTTTTAGGTGAGGGAGCGGAAAAAAAGAAAATGACGTCATCAATTCTCAATCAACGTTTGCAGAGTAGCCTGTTGAATAATATCATTTTATATGCATGAAACACATCATTCAAATACAACGTCTGCCTATGCCTACACACATTGACTAACATCTTCTTGAGTGATGTGAGTAAATACATTTCAGAGCAGATGTAACAAGCTACAGACTAGCCTACCTGTAGTGTTTCCATTGGGATTCTTAACCAATTTTTTAGCAGCCATACTGGAATTGACCGCCAGGGGGGTAATGGACAATCTGTGATGACAGTATAGCCACAAATACTTATTTAGACATGCCCTAGCTGTGTGTGAAATTTGGTCTCTATCACATAATCCACAATTTCCTCATGTAGCCGCTAGACTATGGTCACAATGACCTCAATATGACCACTATTAAGGTCTTAAGAGTACATTATGATTATTGTCTATATTATCTGTGGGGTTTATTTAGTGGATAGATAGTCATTCTGATATTGTTTGGAACGAATTTACCCTATTTTCTTCTAACAGGAAATCCGGATGGCAGACATTTTATTAAAATGTTCGCCCTGGTTGACTGACAGGCTTCCCAGACTGCCTCCAATCTATAAGATGTTCCTTAATAACCTGTCTAGGACTGGGGTTCCGCTTGCCAACAGCCAATGATATTGCAGGGCGCCAAATTCAATCAACAGAAATCTCATAATTCAATTTTCTCAAACATACAAGTATTAGACACCATTTTAACGATAAAATTCTCGTTAATCCAACCACAGTGTCCGATTTCAAAAAAGCTTTTCGGCGAAAGCAGAACATATCATTATGTTAGGTCAGCAACTAGCCACAGAAAGCATACAGCGATTTTCCAACCAAAGAGAGGAGTCACAAAAAGCTGAAATATTGATAAAATGATTCACTAACCTTTGATATTCTTCATCAGATGACACTCCCGGGACAACATGTTACACAATACATGTATGTTTTGTTCGATCAAGTTCATATTTATATCCAAAAACCTCAGTTTACATTTGGCTTTGCCTCCAAAACATCCCGTGAATTTGCACAGAGCCACATCAAATCACAGAAATACTCATAATAAACATTGATAAAAGATACAAGTGTTATTCACAGATTTAAAGATATGCTTCTCCTTAATGCAACCGCTGTGTCAGATTTCACATTTTTTTTACGGAAAAAGCAAACCATGCAATAATCTGAGTACGGCGCTCAGAGACCAACACAACCCAAGAAGATATCCCCCATGTTGGAGTCAACATAAGTCAGAAATAGCATTATAAATATTCACTTACCTATGATGATCTTCATCAGAATGCACTCCCAGGAATCCCAGTTCCACAATAAACGTTTGATTTGTTCCATAAAGTTAATCATTCATGTCCAAATAGCTCCTTTTGTTAGCACGTTTGGTAAACAAATCCAAACTCACGACGCGTGTGCAAGTCCAGCGGAAAGTACAGACGAAAAGTCCAAAAAGTTATATTACAGGTCGTAGAAACATGTCAAACGAAGTATAGAATCAATCTTTAGGATGTTTTTAACATAAATCTTCAATAATGTTCCAACCGGAGAATTCCTTTGTCTTCAGAAAAGCAAATGGAACAGAGCTCGCTCTCACGTGAACGAGTGTCACGAGCTCAAAGCATTCTGCTAGACCTCTGACTCATTCCCCTCTCCTTCGGCCCCACTTCACAGTAGAAGCATCAGACAAGGTTCTAAAGACTGTTGACATCTAGTGGAAGCCTTAGGAAGTGCAACATGACCCATATACCACTGTATCTTCAATAGGGAATGAGTTGAAAAACGACCAACCTCAGATTTCCCACTTCCTGGTTGGATTTTTTCTCAGGTTTTTTTCTCAGGTTTATACTCACAGACATCATTCAAACAGTTTTAGAACCTTCAGAGTGTTTTCTATCCAAATCTACTAATAATATGCATATATTAGCAACTGGGACTGAGTAGCAGGCCGTTTACTCTGGGCACGCTTTTCATCCAAATGTGAAAATGCTGCCCCCTATCCATAAGAAGTTATTAAGGTATCTAGTATTGGTGTACTAAGGTTGATACTCGTATCATAAAATGGAACAATTATTTCACCTATCCGCTGGACTATTGATACAGTGCTGTTTAGTACCTTGTCGGTGAGGTGTGGCTGTGCCCTCACTACGTGGGTAATGATGGTAGAGAAGGTGTTGCTGTGTGGCAGGGGCATGGGCATGTCGTCTCTGAACCCTGGGTACTGATACAGCTCCACCAGCTTGGGCATGCCCACTTCACGCTGAGGGTAAGAGAGAGAAAGCAGATAGATACACATTAAACCATCTCAGCGGGAAAGAAATGTGATTTCCCATGGCATCTTCTTCTGCCTGCTGGGATAACACACATTGCTATTTGAACACACACAAATGACCAACATAAAATCCCATTAGAATTCTCAGTTTAAACTTGGTATGCAGTATTGTCTCTTAATTCAATCAGAAACAAGTCTGTTGAATATGTAATTTACACGAGTTGAATGGGTCAGAAGAACCTATTCCAGTAATTACATTATGTATACAGGATAACAATGTGACCAACCAGCTTCAGTGTTCTCAACGAGGACAGCTCTCACTGATTATGGATGATTATTGATCAAAATTACCATTTACATAATAGGCAATCACATTTGGGTTTCACAGGCGATACGTCACACCTCCTCAACACCATCCTCCTCCCTCTGTCAATTGTGAGCCCTGACCTTTTCAGCTGGCATGTTACGCCGGCGATTCTGCAGCGACGTGGACGAGTCCTGCTGGGACGACAGCCGCGTGAACTTTGACCCCGCCCTGTCTTGTCTGTCTGGAGGGAGGGAGGAGAGATATCACATTATTACTTAACCCTGTATCAAACCATTAGACCATTGCTAAAATTCTGTTTCCCTTTTCCTATTCCTTGAAACTATAAGAAGACATAAGAATTGTTTGAAATGTCAAGAACCCATAAGAAACCATGTGTCCATACCTTTGCCCTCTGTGATAGCAGCTAGGTGAGTATGTAGCGTCTGTCCGCAGTCATAACCCATCTGAAAAACACAGCTTCCACGTCATGATACAAAGACTATACTATGAAGTGTGTGTGTGTGTGTGTGTGTGTGTGTGTGTGTGTGTGTGTGTGTGTGTGTGTGTGTGTGTGTGTGTGTGTGTGTGTGTGTGTGTGTGCCCTACACTCACAGAGCTGAAGAGGGGAGGCAAACGGGCAATCCTTGCACTGAGGGTCCCTATTGAACCCACCAAACAGGCTGTCACACCCCCGTAAAGGACAAACAGAAATTCACACTGTATTATTTCAATATTTATCAGTCATATCATAACATAACAATGAGGTAATTGGAGAGAAGTGTGTGGGACAGTGAGGAACACTAATGTACATCACCATGATTGTGTAAACTATTTCACTTAGGCCTACTGAATGGGGACACTGCATGTTTTCAATAGGCTAGGCTATTGCCTCCCTAACATTAGCTGAGTTTAGTCCACGATATGATACAGGGATCTAAACTAGAGCTACCCGAACATGTGAAAAGGATACAGGCTGGAGTGCGTGAGGACTCTTGTAGGCTCTCCTTCTTGCTTCGCGCAGTGACAGGGTTCTCGCTCACGTCCTCCTGGTACACCACGATGGGTGCGCACTGCTCACTGATATCCGCCATTGTTGACCTCTGCCACTACCGCAACTGCCCCCTCAGCAACAAACCTAGGGACACGGCTAGTGCATAGCGTCATTTTAAGTTCTCAATAAATTCCAAAGCCTATCAAACCCTCTCTATAAGCCTATATCAACACAGCAGGAAAAACAGCATGACATTGACATTTCTTACATTTTGATCACAGCAAAAGGAAGGTAACATTGCCACTACCTTGCTCTCCAACCAAGGAGCATGAATTGAGGAGCAAACTGAATCAGACAAAAAGGAAATACATTGGAGGCCAGTGGGAATTAATAAAAGTGCTTCTTTATTGATAAAACCAGCGCATTTTGGCCTTTCATCCTTCAGCCTTCATTGGTATTTACAGAAGGAATATGAAGGTGTATTTTATTTCAAATGACCTCCTACGGCTTCCAATAGGTAGGTCATGCTATGTCTATAAACAACTGGTCAGATTTTTGCAACCCAATCACATAGTTTTTTTTTGTATTCCCATTGTGATTGATCCTTGAACCCATATGAGGCCATTTTGATATTAGTATTTTATGCATCAACCAATGGAGGTCACGTTTGTTATGGGTGCAAGATGGCACGTTGATGCTATCTGTTGGTAAATGTTCATTACTGCAACACCAGTGTTTTACCAGTGTACTGCATATACCCTTGCAATGTGCTGACACAACTGGTTACTTGCATCAGTGACACTGTCTCGTCATTTAACATCCAAACATGACCACCGCAAATCAGAGCGAACTGTTTGGGTTTACAAAAAATTCAACTGAGTAAAATATTGCTGGATTTCACCTTAACTACAGTGAGTTTGCTAGTTAGCAATTAGCTTCAGTGTTGTTAGCATCAGATAGACATGGCTGCTAACATTCCCCCTCCCGCCATTATGAAGCTCAGCAGAGATTGGAGCACGAACTGGGATACATCCAGAAGAGAATGGGAGGACTATGCACCAGCTACTGGACTTCTGGAAAAGGATGATGATGCAGTGGCTGCCACTTTGAAGACTATAATGGCCGCTGAATCTTGACATCTATACAACCACAACCTGAACCTAACAGCAGCTCAGCAAGGTAACACAACAGCTATTCTTGATGCTCTTGAACACAACTTTAAACCAGCAAAGAATGTTATCTATGAGTGTTATGTTTTTGGCTGTTGTAAACAGGAGGATGGGGAGTCCATTTACAGATTTGTCACCAGGCTAAGGGAAAAGGCAGCTTCAAGTGAATATGGTGCTTTAAGAGACAAACTGATCAGTGATAAGATAGTGCTCGGCATAGCTGATGAAGGCACGTGCAGACTTTTGCAGAGAGCACGGGACCTGACACTGGTCTTGGCAGTGGAGACATGCCGTGCGGCAAAGATTACTCTTATACGGATGAGGTCCATGGTGTTCGAAAGGTAGCATATGGACAATGTCAATGCTACATTCAGGCAGCCAGCTAAGAAATTCCCCTTTGCCACAGCTAATGCTAATACTACAGCCAACTCTGCAATAGACAGCCCCTATACGTGCGGATATTGTGGCATTTCTCACAGATGTGGAAAAGAACACTGCACAACCTATGGGAAAATGTGTAAAATCCTGTGGCACAGCTAATCACTTCGAAAGGGTCTGCATGAAGAGCAAGAGAAAGGAGGGTAAAGTGCACTCCATCGAAACAGACACAGATGAAGGGAACAACAGCACTGAGAACCACAACAATGCCAGCTAGATTCTGAGGCCACATGCCTTAAAGACAAAAGGAGGCTTGCGCCCAGAGACAAACAAACACAGAGTAGCACCAAGCTGAAACTGTATTCAGGCCAGCTGATGACCTGTTTAGGCCTGTGTGTGACAGAGTGTGATGTGCTTTGCCAGAAACACACCCTTAAGTTTGAAATAGTTGAGGCTAGTCAACAGCCATTACTGTCAGGGTCAACATGTAAGCACCTCGGGCTTATTAACTTCACCATCCCAGCAGACCTTAACACTATAGACAAAGTCCAGGCTGGGCCTCTAAGCAAAAAGACACTCCAAAGCAAATACCATAATGTCTTCAATGCTCCGGTCTAGTCAGTTCCCGGGCAAAGTACACTTTGAGTTGGATGCAGCAATCTAGCCAATTCAGTGTGCACCTCGCAAAGTACCAGTGGCCCTGAAAGCAGCTGTGAAGGCTCAGCTCGACAAATATGAAGCAGATGGCCACATCACATCTCTCACCGGGCCTACAGACTGGATTAGTAATATGGTTATCTTCAAGAAACCAGACAAGCTACAGCTATGCATTGATCCTTAACACGTCAACCGGGCTCTGCGATATTCATATTACATTATGCCCATGTTCTTTACAAGTTCCCGAAGGCCAGTCTTCACGCTCGTGGACGCCAGAGTTGCCTTCCTGCAGTGCAAACTTGACGAGCCCAGCACCTGCATGACCACCTTTTGGACACCCTGGGGTAGGAAGTGGTGGTTGAAGCTCCCGTTTTGTGTCTCCTTGGATCCAGATGTGTAGCAGTGGAAAACGCACAAGCTGCTGGTTGGACTCAGTGGCGTGGAACCCATAGTAGATGACATCATCGTAGTGGGCTGTGGGGACAATGTTGAGGTGGCCGACCATGACCATGACTCCAAGCTGCTGGCCCTGATGGACAGATGCAGACAGGTCAAGCTAAGGCGAAGCATAAAAAATCTTCAGTTAAAAGTGCTAGAGGTCCGCTTTCACAGGCACATCTTGTCCTCCATCTGATTGATTCAGAGAATGTGAAGGCTGTCTTGGACATGCCACCCCACCCATCTGACGTGAGTCAGTGCAGTGCAGAACTTCGTCGGATTTGTCACCTACCTGGTCAAGTTCCTGCCACGGCTCTCTGAGGTTTCAAAGCAACTAAGGAGGCTCATGGACAAGGACACCATCGGCATTGGCTTCCAAAACACAACATAGCGGTGAGGAAAATAAAGTAACTGATCACCCAGACACCTCTCCTGCGATACTACGATGTGTAAAAACCTATCACGATTCAGAGTGACTCGAGCCAGTATGGACTGGGCTGTTGCGACAGGTAGCCGAGCAGTTAAGAGCATTGGGCCAGTAACCGAAAGGTCACTGGATCGAATTCCTGAGATGGCAAGGTGGAAAAATCTGCAGTTCTGCCCTTGAGCAAGGCAGTTAATCCCCAACACCAACTGCTCCCCGTATGCCGATGATGAG
Organism: Salvelinus namaycush; assembly: GCF_016432855.1. NCBI lineage: Eukaryota > Metazoa > Chordata > Actinopteri > Salmoniformes > Salmonidae > Salvelinus > Salvelinus namaycush. The sequence goes on from NC_052331.1 coordinate 27,070,044, forward strand.
GATGTGGATTAATGCAGCCCCACACATGTGTCTGATTCAGAGGGGTTGGGTTAAAAAAGTTGTGCAACTGACTAGGTATCCCCCCATTCCCCTTCCCTTCATGCAGGAGGGCCAGCCTGTGCCATTCGCCTCTAGGGCACTCACTGCGGTCATCCCCCTCTTCAAAGGGGAGACACTCTAAACCCAAACTGCTACAGACCTATATCTGCCTATACCTGCCTTTCTAAGGTCTTCCAAAGCCAAGTTAACAAACAGATCACCGACCATTTCGAATCCCACCGTACTTTCTCCGCTATGCAATCTGGTTTCCGAGCTGGTCATGGGTGCACCTCAGCCATGCTCAAGGTCCTAAACAATATCATAACCGCCATCGATAAGAGACAATACTGTGCAGCTGTATTCATCAACCTGGCCAAGGCTTTCGACTCTGTCAATCACCACATTCTTATCGGCAGACTCAACAGCCTTGGTTTCTCAATTGACTGCCTCACCTGGTTCACCAACTACTTCTCAGACAGAGTTCAGTGTGTCAAATCGGAGGGCCTGTTGTCCGGACCTCTGGCAGTCTCTATGGGGGTGCCACAGGGTTCAATCCTCGGGCCGACTCTTTTCTCTGTATACATCAATGATGTCGCTCTTGCTGCTGGTGATTCTCTGATCCACCTCTACGCAGATGACACCATTCTGTATACTTCTGGACCTTCTTTGGACACTGTGTTAACTAACCTCCAGACGAGCTTCAATGCCATACAACTCTCCTTCCGTGGCCTCCAACTGCTCTTAAATGCAAGTAAAACTAAATGCATGCTCTTCAACCGATCGCTGCCCACACCTGCCCGCTTCTGACTTAGAATATGTGGACAACTACAAATACCTAGGTGTCTGGTTAGACTGTAAACTCTCCTTCCAGACTCACATAAAGCATCTCCAATCCAAAATGAAATCTAGAATCGGTTTCCTATTTCGCAACAAAGCATCCTTCACTCATGCTGCCAAACATACCCTCATAAAACTGAATATCCTACCGATCCTTGACTTCGACGATGTCATTTACAAAATAGCCTCCAACACTCTACCCAGCAAATTGGATGCAGTCTATCACAGTGCCATCCGTTTTGTCACCAAAGCCCCATATACTACCCACCACTGCGACCTGTATGCTCTCATTGGCTGGCCCTCGCTTCATATTCGTCGCCAAACCCACTGGCTCCAGGTCATCTATAAGTCTTTGCTAGGTAAAGCCCTGCCTTATCTCAGCTCACTGGTCACGATAGCAGCACCCACACGTAGCATGCACTCCAGCAGGTATATTTCACTGGTCACCCCCAAAACCAATTTCTCCTTTGGCCGCCTTTCCTTCCAGTTATCTGCTGCCAATGACTGGAACGAACTGCAAAAATCACTGAAGCTGGAGACTCATATCTCCCTCATTAACTTTAAGCACCAGCTGTCAGAGCAGCTCACAGATCACTGCACCTGTACATAGCCCATCTGTAAATAGCCCACCCAACTCCCTCATCCCCATACTGTAGTTTATTTTGCTCCTTTGCACCCCAGTATCTCTACTTGCACACTCACTCATCTTCTGCACATCTATCACTCCAGTGTTTAATTGCTATATTGTAATTATTTCGCCACTATGGCATATTTATTGCCTTACCTCCCTTATCCTACCTCATTTGCACACACCGTATATAGACTTTTTAAATTTTATTATTGACTGTATGTTTGTTTATTCCTGTAATAGTGCCTGTGTGTAGCTGGTGTAGAGGAGTCAGGCGCAGGACAGCAGATATGAGTAATAAACGTAATTTACTCAAATATACACAAATACAACACAATAAATCGAGCCCACAACAACGGACCGTATTACAAACAAACAATCACTCACAAACAACCATGGGGGAACAGAGGGTTAAATAATTAACAAGTAATTGTCACGCACTGACCTGAGATATCTCTATTTTCTTTACAAAATAGGTTAGGTTAGGTCAGGGTGTGACTAGGGTGGGTACGTTAGGTTTTGTATTGTCTAGGGTTTTTTGTATGTCTAGGGTCTTTGTAGGTCTAGGTGATTTGTATGTCTATGGTGGCCTGATATGGTTCCCAATCAGAGGCAGCTGTTAAGCGTTGCCTCTGATTGCGGATCATATTTAGGTAGCCATTTTCCCTTTGGTGTTGGTGGGTTCTTGTCTATGTGTAGTTGCCTGTCAGCACTCGTTTTGTATAGCTTCACATGTCGTTTTGTTATTTTGGTTAGTTTGTTCAGTGTTCATTCTTATTATAATAAAGAATGTACGCACACGACGCTGCGCCTTGGTCCGATTCATACGACGAACGTGACAGTAAATGGGGGATTGAAACCAGGTGTGTAAGACAAGGACAAAACAAATGGAAAATGAAAAGTGGATCGGCAATGGCTAGAAGGCCGGTGACGTCGACCGCCGAACGCCGCCCGAACAAGGAGAGGGACCGACTTTGGCGGAAGTGGTGACAATTCCATGTGTAACTCTGTGCTGTTGTTTGTGTTGCACTGCTTTGTTTTATCTTGGCCAGGTCGCAGTTGTAAATGAGAACTTGTTCAACTGGCCTACCTGGTTAAATAAAGGTGAAATAAAAAAACTCCAACACAGCAGACCTACGCTCAGATAGAGGAGTGCCTCAGCATTGTGTTTTAATGCGAACGCTTCCACCACTACCTGTACGGGTGCGACAACATCACAGCAGAGACAGATCACAAGCACCGTATTGCTATATTCAGCAAGGCTCTCCTGAACGCCCCAAAATGACTGCAGAACATGCTACTGGCCCTACAAAACTACAACCTCAAGGTGGTGTATAAGCCAGGGCCGGAGATGTATGCGAGTGACAGGCTCAGCAGGGCTACTGCATCAGACACACACACACGCTCCATGCATGAACAACACGCAGCGTGCAGCTTACAAACAGAGCAAGTGGATGATGAACTCATCAACCAGGCTGACTACCTCAATGTTACGGACCAGCGCCTTATACAAATCAGACAGCACACAGACAGGGAAGAGCACCTCCAGAAATTGAGGTCTGTGATTCTGATGGGCTGGCCCGACTGCAAGGAAGAAACTGCTCTAGCCATCAGAGAATATTGGCCAGTCAGAGAAGAGCTCATTGTTCAAAATGAGGTGGTTAACGTTAGGGCTATGGTTTGGTGAAGGCTTAAAACTAAATAATTAAAAACAATGCGCTGTTTCCATTAAGCATCATCAAGTAGTCTCCCTGCTTGCTAGAGAATTGTGAACTGCCTTGTGAGTTTGAGCCCAGTACCGTGCCAACATAAAAAAATAATAATTGGGGAGCGTCGACAAAGGCATATATCAACGGCTCTTTCTTGTGACCAGCCTGGGATAGCAGGCCGGCTAAGCGCTTAAAAGCAGCTCTATACCAGGGGACCAGACAGGCCTCTGGAGACTCGGAAAGTTGCACCACACTTCTACTTGGTCGAAGTGAATGGATCATTGTACCGTCATAACAGGGTTAATCTCTTGGTTGCTGAGCTAACACCTACTCAGAACCCCGACGGTCATAGGTGTCGCATGACAAATGACGGACACCCAGCAAGTCACATCGGGCATGAGGCACTGGGCGAAGAACCAGCGGATCACAGGGCGGCAGCTCCCTCTACCAATCAACACTCCCCTCAGACTTTCAGGTGACACGCCTGTGCATGATCCCCAGAGTCCTGACAGAACAGCCCCCAGTCTTTTCATGCTGTGGACGGCTGTCCCAGCCATCTAAGATACTTAGTCTGTAGGTTTCCTATATGGACTGTTGACAGAGTAAAAAAATATATAATAAATAATTTTTAAAAAGAAGACAGAATGCACTGAGTATCTTTACTGAAGACTTGACTATCATTTAAAAAAGGGAAAAGTGAAGAGACTGAGACAAATGGACTCAATATCATAATTTGTTGTTCATTTTATATCTGAAAAAGCCCAAACCTTTCATGTTGGATATTAATACTAGGTTTGTTGTGTTAGTGAATAGACAATCCCCTGTCCTTTTTCTAAGAGGGAAGACGTTATGGGTGTAAGATGGCACGTTGATGCCATCTGTTGGTAAATGTTCATCACTGCACCACCCAGTGTTTTACCAGTGTACTTCATATACCTGGATGTATTGAAATGTGCTGAACAAGACTGATTCCTCGCATCCACGACCGGCCTGCTCATTAGGCAGGACTAGGCGGCCGCCTATGGCGGAAGATTGACGAAGGCGGCATTTTCTGAGCTAAACTGACCTAGTCACACCTCCAAAAACAACTCATAAAACCTCATAATTCTGCCCCTAAACAATGACAATTTTTAGGTGAGTGTTAATGCCGCCATGTGATAAGCTGTGCCCACTTTGTCAAAGGCAGGGGCCTTGTTCATTCCCAGCGCGCCTCTCCAGGGTGCTGTTGGAGAGACGCATCGCTGCCGCACTCTACCAACATTCCCTCAAAAAATGATCTAATCTAAATCATGTAGCAGATATGGGATATGGTAGAAAGAGTATGTGGCCTTTTATGAAGCCTACAGAATGGAGATAAAATGTATGATAACGTAATGAGATGGGACACTTTCCTACATCAGGTTTCTCCGATCAACTAGCCTAACCTAAATGGCGCCAAATCAAATAAAAAATGTCATGTTAACAAACAACATATCCTAAAAACAGGACAGGTCAAATTAAAATGGACAATATGGAATGGACAATCACAACTGTTCTCCAGGAGTTTCACCCCATTGTCATGATCAGTGGTTTCAAGTTTCTATCTGTCAATTTTTGACAAGCTGCATTTCCCGCTGTGTAAACACATTGCAAATAGGCTCACGATAACTGCTGATGAAGTTGGGTAGCTGATATTCAGAGCTTAAATAGCCAAATTGATTCATAACAGAAATCAGGATTAATAAATCCAATGACACTACCTGTTTTAGAAATGGCGGGACTACCACATGGATCGGCATTTATACAATTCCATTGCAGGCTGACATGGTAGGCTACACACCAGTAAACACAAGCTGACGTCTTTATTAGTGTTTTACAAACGGTACCACATAGATGGGCATTCATAACATTTGATTTCAGGCAACACTGTAAGCTACACCTCAGTAAGCACATACCAACGCCTTTTGCATGTTTTTTTAATGCAATCCGGACCGGCTTTGATTTCCACATCCACGGACATTGGTCCGGCCTGGACCAAATCTGAACCAATCATAGATGTCTAGGTTTGGTTCAGATTTTGTCGGGTCTGGACCAGCCTTGATTTGGCCCAAACATAGACGTCGATAAATTACGTATTTTCAACTTTAATTCAGAACCAAAAATGAGCCTGATTTCAACATCCGGAAATTAAGTATTTTCAACCTTCATTCAGAACCGATAATGATTTCAATATTCTGAAAAAACTTTTTTTTCAACGTCCTAGAAAATATTAATTTTAAGCATACTGAAAAAAACGGAAAGGACCAGCACTGCTCGGGTCATTTAATGCTGCTTTCAAAACAACTGGGAACTAGGAAATCTCGACTTCTGACTTCAGCGTATTCAAGACAACTGGGAACTCTATTTTTCAGTGATCTTCAGGTCAGAAAGTCGGAGCTAAAGAAAGATGCCAGAGTTTCCGATATCGGACACCATTATTTGACCTCGTTTTTTAAGAGTTCCCAGTTGTCTTGAGAGCAGCATATACGTGGTTAGCTGATACGTAAAATACCTATCCAGGCGTTGCAAAATCTGGCAGGTGTCAGCAACGCCTGCGCAAAGGAACGCGTCAATAATGTGATTAGCTGATATAAAATACCTATGTCCCCCAAAACCTCAATTTATGTCTATCTGTATAAAAAAATCCAGATAGACTATAAAAAGGGCCAAAATGCGGTAGTGTTCTAGTGCCCTCTAAGAGTTTTGGAATTTCCTCTTCCTTTTTTTTTGTTACCACGCAATGTGCAACTTATTCTATTAAAGTATAATGGACGCCTATTTTGGACAGCAAATCTAGGAAGAAAAACTACTGTCTAATCACATGAGGTGCTGAAAGCCGTATATCTCTCCATTGACGAAGTGTTTGATTAGAAGTTACCTACGTCAATTTGCCTGGCTGTACAACCCCTCTCCAGTCGTCCTGTCCCCTCGTACTGAAATTCACGCAGCTCTGTGTGTGGAATTCAAGAGCGCGTTACCGAGGAAACCCTGTGACGCCATGCAACAAATATTGCAGACAAAGACAGGCCTATTAGTCTAAATACTCTACTAACATAAAAGCTGTTAGAATTATAAGTGTATGTATGTCCCTTAAGGTCCCTGTATAATGTGATATTGTACCCCCTAGCCCAATTGTCCGTTGTATATTATTCATATATACGTGTGTTCCCACATGTACTTCCTGTATTGATTTGTTGTTAATCATATATTTATTTTTTTACTTAACTTTTTTTTTTAAATAAAAATTTAAAGACAGGCCTACTAGTAACCAGAGCAATGATTGTATATGAACCAGAGTCTTGTATTTAGAGAGTTGGGCCAATGCAGTTTCTACAGGTATTTACATGACACTTAAACATTATATTGCGGCCATGTTAGCTCCTCATTAAAATTACATGGGAATAAAAGAAATGTAAACTATAAAACGGAATGTCTAGACTGAGCATTATGATGTATTTACATGACACTAACTACAACAATCTATGGTAGCCATGTTAGCTTCCCATTAAGCACAATAGATGCGGTAAAGAGCTCAATAGAGTTTGACCAAAAGTAAGAAAATACCATGGAAACCCGTGGGGGAAAGATCCCGAGTCTCCTCATTGGCTCCCAGCAAAACTAGCCTACATTTAGGCTATTGTTTATGCACTGAGTGTGCAAAACATTAGGACTTGGTCCTTCCATGACACAGACATAGAATCCAGGTGAAAGCCATGATCCCTTACTGATGTCACCTGTTAAATCCAGTTCAGTCAGTGTAGATCAGGGGTCTCCAACCTTTTCTAACACGAGAGCAATTTTTTTTAAAATGAAACATTGCAAACTATATATTTTTTTATATAACACTCAAATAAAATAAAATAAAATTGTATTAGTCAAATGCGCAGAATACAACAGTGAAATGCTTACTTACGAGCCCCTAACCAACAGTGCAGTTTCAAAAAATACGGATAAGAGATAAAAGTAACAAGTAATTAAAGAGCAGCAGTAAAAAAGAACAATGCTTTTTTAAGCCAATAGTGGCTAACCAGGGTTGGGATAATGTGACGTGGCTTTGATTGGATAGTAGCCGGGAGCTTTATGTTTATGACAGTTTGCAATGGAACACATGAAAAATGCATGTACTTTCAGAATTGATTGGCGAGCTATTCATAAGTGGGCTGCGAGCTACTGGTAGATTGCGATTTACTAGTTGGAGACCCCTAGTGTAAATGAAGGGGAGGAGACAGGTTAAAGATTGATTTCTAAGCCTAGAAACAATTGAGAAATGTATTGTGCATGTTTGCCATTCAGAGGGTGAATCGGCAAGACAAAAGTGTCTTTGAACAGGGAATGGTAGTAAGTGCCAGGCGCACCAGTTTGAGTGTGTCAAGAACTGCAACACTGCTGGGTTTTTCACGCTCAACAGTTTTCTGTGTGTATCAAGAACGGTCCACCACCCAAAGGACATCCAGCCAACTTAACACAGCTGTGGGAAGCATTGGAGTCAACATGGGCCAGCATCTGTGGAATGCTTTCGACACCTTGTAGTTCATGCACCAACGAATTGAGGCTGTTCTGAGGGCAAAATGTGTTCCCAATATTTTGTACACTCAGTGTATGTGTATTTCCTCCTATGTTGAGGTAAAAAGTATAATGCTTGTATGGGTGTCAACCTCAACACATGTTCATGTAATCGTTACCAATCAACTGGATTAAGTTAAATATGACTTTGACTACCACCACCAATTTCTGTTTGCTAGCTATGCTAACCAGCTTACAGTATAGGAACGGGAGTTAGCATTTAGCAGTCACTTCTTCTCAAACTGAAAGGGACAACTTCTACATGTTATGCAGGGAAAACAGTCAAATAAATCAAAATTCGACTAAAGTAACCACATTATGGACCTGTTGAATGTGGGCCATGGACTCTACTGCATTTATACATGGGAAATATATTTTATATTACAATGCTATGTAACTGAATGTGTAGAATTAACACAATATTCCAAATTCAAAAAATTTGCATAACTCTAAATATATGTCTCTGCTGGTAACTAACCCCAGCTTGTCTGTGCAACAGAGCTATTTCCCATATCCCCTCACCAATAAAAGTGAAGATTGATATATGTCTCACACCTAAAGGCAATCTATAACCTAGTATTTTAATTACTGTATTATTATAATTTTACCCTACCATTTTGTTCTACAATAGCCAAATGTACTCCCCTCCCCCTCACAAATTGTGACAACAAATTACTTTATTGCTTGAAGTTGAATATTATACTGAACAATAATATAAATGCAACATGGAACAATTTCAACGATTATAGTTCATATAAGGATTCAGTCAATTGAAATGAATTCATTAGGCCCTAATCTATGGAGCTCACATGACTGGGCAGGGGCGTAGCCATGGGTGGGCCTTGGAGGGCATAGACCCACCCACTGGGTAGCCAGGCCCAGCCAATCAGAAAAAAAAATTCCTCACAAAAGGCCTTTATTACAGACAGAAATATTCCTCAGTTTCATCAGCTGTCTGGGTGGCTGGTCTCAGATGGTCTTGCAGGTGAAGAAGCCGGATGTGGAGGTCATGGGCTGGCGTGATTACTCGTGTCCTGCGGTTGTGAGGCCGGTTGGACGTACTGCCAAATTCTCTAAAACAACATTGGAGGGGGCTTATGGTAGAGAAATTAACATTCTATTATCTGGCAACAGCTCTGGTGGACATTCCTGCAATCAGCATGTCAATTGCACGCTCCTCAAAACTTTTCCATGCATCGTGCCGACAGAGATAAACACCTCTATGGGAAGAGGAAGGGCAGGGGGATATGCTTTATGATTAACAACCCATGTGTCACGATCGTTGTAGTGAGGAGACCAAAGCGCAGCGTGATGTGAATACATACTTTTAATGAACGACGAATAAACACGAAGAACACGAAGAACACGAAGAACACTAAACAAACTAACAAAATAACAAAACGAACGTGACTGCTATAAACAAAGAGTGCATACATGCAACTTCACAAAGACAATAACCCACAAACCAAACTAGAAAATGGCAACCTAAATAGGATTCCCAATCAGAGACAACGATCAACAGCTGCCTCTGATTGGGAACCAATCTAGGCCTCCATAGACCTACATATGCCTAGACTACACACACACACCTAGACATACAAAAAACCCTAGACAAGACAAAAACACACATACCACCCTCGTCACACCCTGACCTAACCAAAATAAATAAAGAAAACAAAGAATACTAAGGTCAGGGCGTGACACCATGGTGCGATCATAAAAACACACAGGAACTCGAGTCCTTCTGCTCACCTGACCTAGAATTCCTTACAATAAAATGCCGGCCAGTTTACCTACCAAGATAATTCTCGTCAGTTATAGTCACAGCTGTGTACATCCCCCCTCAAGTGAACACCAAGACGGCCGTCAAGGAACTTCACTTGACTCTATGTAAACTATGTAGAATGCATTTATTGTAGCTGTGGATTTTAACAAAGCAAATTTGAGCTCAATGTTACCTACATTTTATCAGCAGATTGATTGCACGACACGTAGGGCTAATACTCTCGACCACTGCTACTCTGACTTCCACGATGCATACAAAACCCTCCCCCACCCTCCCTTCAGCAAATCCGACCACGATGCCATCTTGCTCGTCCCGACTTATAGGCAGAAACTCAAACAGGATGTACCAGTGACGAGAACCATTCAATGCTGGACTGACCAATCGGAAGCCACGCTCCAAGATTGTTTTGATCACGCGGACTGGAATATGTTCCAGTCAGCCTCAGAGAATGACATTGATCTATATGCTGACTCGGTGAGTGCGTTTACAAATAGGTGCATTGGCGATGTCGTAACCACTGTGACTATTAAAACCTACCCTAACCAGAAACCGTGGATGGATGGCGGCATTCACGAAAAACTGAAAGCGCGATCCACAGCATTTAACCATGGAAAGAGGTCTGGCGATATGGCTGAATATAAACAGTGTAGTTATTCCCTCCGCAAGGCAATCAAACAAGCGAAATCCCAGTACAGGGACAAGGTGGAGTCGCAATTCAATGGCTCAGACACGAGACGTATGTGGCAGGGTCTACAGGAAATCACGGACTACAAAAATAAAAACAGCCACGTCATAGACACCGACGTCATGCTACCAGACAAACTAAACACCTCCTTTCCCCCACTTTGAGGATAATACAGTGCCACCGTCGTGGCTCGCTAACAAAGTCTGCGGCCATCCCCTCTTCTTCTCAGTGACTGACGTGAGTAAAACATTTAAACATGTTAACCCTCGCAAGGCTGCTGAACCAGACGGCATCCCTAGCCACGTACTCAGAGCACGCGCAGACCAGCTGGCTGGTGTGTTTACGGACATATTTAATCGCTCCCTATCCAAGTCTGTTGTCCCCAGATGCTTCAAGATGGCCACCATTGTTCTTGTACCCAAGAAGGCAAAGATAACTGAACTAAATGACTACCGCACTGTTAGCACTCACTTCTGTCATCAGGAAGTGCTTTGAGAGGCTAGTCAAGGATCATATCACCGCCACCTTACCGGCCACCCTAGACCCACTTCAGTTTGCATACCGCCCCAACAGGTCCACAGATGACGCAATCGCCATCGCATTGCACACTGCCCTATCCCTTCTGGACCAAAAAAATACCTATGTAAGAATGCTCTTCATTGACTACAGCTCAGCATTCAATACCACAGTACCCTCCAAGCTCATCATCAAGCTGGAGGCCCTGGGTCTCAACCCCGCCCTGTGCAACTGGGTCCTGGACTTTATGATGGGCCTCCCCCAGGTGGTGAAGGTAGGAAGCAATATCTCCACTTCAGTGACCCTCAACACTGGGGCCCCACAAGGGTGTGTGCTCAGCCCTCTCCTGTACTCCCTGTTCACCCACGACTGCGTGGCCATGCACGCCTCCAACTTAATCATCAAGTTTGCAGACGACACAACAGTAGTGGGCTTGATCACCAACAACGACAAGACAGCCTACAGGGAGGAGGTGAGGGATCTCGGAGTGTGGTGTCAGGAAAACAACCTCTCAATCAACGTCAAACAAAACAAAGGAGATGATCGTGGACTTCAGGAAACAGCAGGACAACCCCCTATCCACATGGAAGGGTACATATCCCAGACCAACTGAAATGGTCCACCCACACAGACAGTGTTGTGAAGAAGGCGCAACAGCATCTCTTCAACCTCAGGAGGCTGAAGAAATTTGGCTAGTCACCCAAAACCCTAAAAAACTTTTACAGATGCCCAATCGAGAGCATCCTGTCGGGCTGTATCACAGCCTGGTACGATAACTGCACCGCCCTCAACCGCAATGTTCTCCAGAGGGTGGTGCGGTCTGCACAACGCATCACCGGGGTCAAACTACCTGCCCTCCATGACATCTACAGCACCCGATGTCACAGGAAGGCCAAAAAGATCCTCTAGGACAACAACCACCCGAGCCACTCCCTGTTCACACCGTTATCATCCAGAAGGCAAGGTCAGTACAGGTGTATCAAAACTGGGACTGAGAGATTGAGAAACAGCTTCTATCTCATAGCCATCAGACTGCTTTTAAATAATCAATACTTTTGAGATTACATATTGTAAAAATCTATCTGCAAACAGAATTGTACGGCTTGCATAACAATCTTTCTCAAATAAAAATGGTAAGAGAAGAATACTACTAAAAATACGACCTGTTGAGATCTTAGATGAGTGCACATCCTCAGACGTCACCACGAGTGATCTGTCTTTCCATGGATCACCGTTCTGACATTTATAGTTTGACAGGGATGGGGATCAGTGGCGGTTCTGTGACGTTTATTTTTTTTATGAACATGGACTTATTTCTATTTTAGCATATTGGATGACTGTCATGCACACTCTTGCCTGCGTCTAGCTGATCTAGGGTGTAATGTCAAGACTCCTACCGAAGGTGGCTCCTCTCCCTGTTCGGGTGGCGCTCGGCGGTCGTCGTCACCGGTCTACTAGCTGCCACCGATCCCTTTTCCCTTTTCTGTTTGTTTTGTCTGTTTAGTTTCACCTGTTCCCTGTTGAGGTTGATTAGTTGGGCTATTTAAGCCGGTAGGCCCGCCTGCTCTTTGTGCGGGCTTAACTATTTTTCCCACTGTGTTACTGTGTGGCAGTACATATTGTGTTGGGCATTTGTTATTGTGCGCCCGGTATTCTTGGCGAGCGCTATTTTTTCCCTGTGCGTAATAAACGCTATCCTGAACTTTCTGCCTCCTGCGCCTGACTCCGCACCCAATACGCCCAGATCATTACATGTAATCATTAGTCCAACAGTTGGAAACAAGTTTCTATTGGACAAATTCAGGTATGTTTATCCCCGTTTTGTTCCGTTTGAGAAACGTTTTCAACAGAGTCGGCACAATGAATACACACTTGATCACATGCCCACACAGTTCACTTTCATAGCAGCCACATACTTGTATATATAATTCCTTCTCACATCTATCAAGGCGCTCTCCTTCTCTCACCTTTTCCCTTTGCTTGTGGACTTCAGTGCACAACACATCAGCTGTCTGAGACCAGGCGAGAAAATCTTAATATCATGACCGCTGACAGCTACAAAACAGCCTACACTGTTGTCACATCATAATCATCATAGCTACTAGAACTAATGTGTTAGTAAACCCACTACAATCATGCAGTACAGTGACATTGAACAGTCAGCAGCAAACAGTTTAGCAGTTACACTTTGACTTGGAAGAGTTCCACAGTCAGCTAGCTAACATAGCATCCCTATATGTTTGAGCAGGGTGTTTGAGGAGGCTAAACTAGCTAGATGCATTTGATGCTAGCTACTGTAAGTAAGGGGAAGTGAAAAATAATATACTATGGAATATTGCTGTCTCTCTCTCTCTGTCTCTTGTTTTTCCTTAATGTTGAAAGAATTTTTTGTTCCAAACTGTTCAACTTGTCTTTCTCTCTCTTTGAGTCAATAACTCACCACATGTTATGCACTTCAGTACTAGCTAGCTGTAGCTTATGCTTACAGTACTAGATTAATTCGCTGATCCTTTAATTGGGTGGACAGCATGTCAGTTCATGCTACAAGAGCTCTGATAGGTTGGAGGATGTCCTCCGGAAGTTGTCATAATTACTGTGTATGTCTGTGGAAGGGGGTGAGAACCATGAGCCCCCTACTGTAGGTTTTGTACTGAAGTCAATGTAACCAGAGGAGGACAGATGCTAGCTGGTGATATTAATATTTTTAGTATAGTTTTATCTAAAAAGGATAACTTTTTTAACATTTCACTATTTCTATTTTGATGAAATTCACTGAGGAGGATGCTCAGGGCCTGCTGTGTGTGTATGCTGTCAGGTAGACTGTGACACACCGATAATGGCTTGAGCCATGTCCGAAGGCAATGTTTATTGATGTGATGATGCATGCTGAGAGAGAAGATCACTTTTAAAGGTCACAGTTAATATCTCTGTGTGTGTGTGTGTGTGTGTGTGTGTGTGTGTGTGTGTGTGTGTGTGTGTGTGTGTGTGTGTGTGTGTGTGTGTGTGTGTGTGTGTGTGTGTGTGTGTGCGTGCGTGCGTGCGTGCGTGCGTGCATGCGTGCATGCGTGCGAACTGAATATTACCTTTAATCTTTCCTTTTATCCCTCATGACCACATCCTTACCCTTATCCATCGAAGAGCAATAATCAAATATGTCAGATGATCCATTTCCTAAACACACAAATACCACAATACCCCAGTCAGTCAATGCAGCTGTCAATGGATACTCAAACTCTTTGCAGTCAGTCAGGTTCAAGGTGTTTTGAATTCAAATCCTGTCCGGATGTTTCATTTGCAGGGGTCTGTTCAGGCCAGCCCATGACAGGAGATCAGTGACAAGCAGAGAGAAAGGCCAGAGTGATTGACCTCAGTTTCTCTCTTTCGGTCTTTCGCTCTCTGCCACTAGAGACTTTTATCCCATCTATGTGACTGGGATAGGGTTGGAATTTTCTCCACAATGCAGGTTGACTGGCAGGAGACTAGGGGTGTGTCCTAAATGGCACCCTTTTCCCTATGGGCCCTGGTCAAAAGTAATGCACTATATAGGGAATAGGATGCCATTTGGGATACAGCCTAGGAATGAAATGTCACAGGATACAGAGGACATATCAGAGTGGATCAGAAAGAAGGGATGGAGCTAGATCATGTTTAGGGATAAATGGGTAAAGAAGAGAGATCATAGAAGATGAGATGTCAGAGGAGTTTAGTATAATGTTGAAATGCATTCGTTGTTGCTTTATTATTTCTTACTCACCTGTTCACCTATTTGTTTTTATCTTAGAGGTTTATCACTGAGGAAGTTCACTTTAGTGCTCTGTGATATGGCCCGTGACGTGAACGGCAAAAGCGGTGAGGGAGGAGTGCCATTCTGAAATCGAACAGTATTCTGCACCGCTCAGAAATCGTTCAGAAACATACATATTTTTCCATAAAAGATAGTTTTCATCAGGAAGGCAGATAAAGCCTTTTTATCAAAAGCAATCACTTCTGCATGTGAAAACACAGAATCCTACTCGTTCCCCTGATGAATGTGTGATGTCTCCGCTGCCCAGGGTTGCCAGCATTGTTTCTGCTGGGAGATGGTATGTGTGTGTGCGTGTGCACGTGCACGTGCATGTGTGTTAGTAGTGTATTCTCTGTCATAACAAACCCCATGGCAGCTGACTGAGTAGGGCTTGACAGAAGAGAAGAGTGCACATATTAACAGTCAATCATTCTGCAGTGGAGCGAGACACGCACACTGCAGCCAGCTAATGATGCTCTTACTCAGCGTTGAGGAGAGAAGCTTCTCTGTGTTAGTAGGTTGATTTATGGTAATTAGCTGTGGAATCTTGAAACAAATGAAAATGGGCCAATTACTTATTAACCAAACGGTGATACTACAGCAAGTAATGGTGCCTCAGCCTCTGTACAAGCATTGCATTACATTAATAGTTGTGAGGAGCAATGGGGGATATCATCTCTCTGTCTCCTTCTCTCTCTCTCTGTCTCTTTCTCTGTGTCTCGCTAACTCTTTCTCTCTTTCTCTCTCCCGCACACACACTCGCACACACACACACACACGCACCTTCCAATAGGTCCTTCCAACCCTCCATTTTGTAGACATTGCTCTAGCCTTAGACCACGTCCACATCTGTATTCAGCCCTGGCTCTAATATGATAGCATTCCACTGAATATAAATGAACAGGCCGAACAGAGCCTAATAACGATTCCGTCCCCCCAGGGGCCTGGGTACGAGAGAGACCATCCTCCATTCTCCGTCATCTGAGCGTGTATATTTATTGAGTTGGACGTTTCATTTTCATGCATTCATAATGGTTCTATCATCACCAGCCCTTGTCTTTGACCCAGCCCCCTCTCACTCACACCAGTTCTGGTGCCTTTGTTTTCTCTCCTACCACACCAGTAGAGGTCAACCTAGACGGAGAACAGAACAGGTGGAATGAAGAGGAATACAAAGGTCACAGAACATTGTTTTATTTCATGGTGATGTGGACCAACCATGCTGATGTTTACAGGTCAAAAGCATGACAAATGTACAGACATCTCACAACACACACATCTCACAGAGATTTGAACACGCAACAAACACCAGAACACACATAAGATTGAATCAACCCAGACCACCGATCATACATCAAGTAAAAGTGAGGGATCTGATTTTGTGTTCTTAGCATTTTTCAATTTAGATGATAGCAATGACCATGAGCTAATCATATTTACAGAATGCATTCCACTGGGCACAGATTTAACATTGGTTGAACATAATTTCATTAAAATGACATAGCAACAACGTTGATTCAACCAGTGTGTGCCCAGTAGGACGTGACAGTTTATTTTACATGTAATATTGCAGGAGCAAGTCTACATCTAGTAAGAGTAATGCAATTCCTTTAAGAACCAACAATCCAATTGCTCATTATTCTATAGGCACAGTGTCTCCACAGCGCCTTGTGAAAGTATTGAACTAGAGCAGACAAAGCCATGCTCTCTCTGCTGTAGCAGGGCAATGGAAAATAAAACCTTCACAACGGGATATGTGTTTTATGAGCGTGTTTGTGTGTGTGTGTTTGTGTGTGAGTGCTTGTGTGTGTGGGCCTGTATGCATCTTTGTTACAGGGCTAGTGCTGATCTGCTGACCTATAATGCTGTGTGAAGTAGAATGCAATTCTACACTTTCCATATCCTGCAGCATCTATAGTGTACACTTCTGGCATGTGTTGTGAGCCGAGTGGTATATAGGGCTATTATAAACTAGGTGATTCAAGCCCTGAATGCTGATTGGCTGACAGCCGTGGTATATCAGACCGTATAAGGTCTAAACAATGTTGTCCTGCTATTTTTATTGACTTGGACAAAGCTTTTGATATGGTAGACCATTCCATTCTTGTGGGCCGGGTAAGGAGTATTGGTGTCTCTGAGGGGTCTTTGGCCTGGTTTGCTAACTACCTCTCTCAAAGAGTGCAGTGTATAAAGTCAGAAAATCTGCTGTCTCAGCCACTGCATGTAACCAAGGGAGTACCCCAAGGCTCAATCCTAGGCCCCACACTCTTTTCAATTTACATCAACAACATAGCTCAGGCAGTAGGAAGCTCTCTCATCCATTTATATGCAGATGATGCAGTCTTACACTCAGCTGGCCCCTCCCTGGATTTTGTGTTAAATGCTCTAACAACAAAGCTTTCTTAGTGTCCAACAAGCCTTCTCTACCCTTAACCTTGTTCTGAACACCTCCACAACAAAGGTCATGTGGTTTGGTAAGAATGCCCCTCCCCCCACAGGTGTGATTACTACCTCTGAGGGTTTAGAGCTTGAGGTAGTCACCTCATATAAGTACTTGGGAGTATGGCTAGACGGTACACTGTCCTTCTCTCAGCACATATCAAAGCTGCAGGCTAAAATTAAATCGAGACTTGGTTTCCTTTATCGTAATCGCTCCTCTTTCACCCCAGTTGCCAAACTAACCCTGATTCAGATGACCATCCTACCCATGCTAGATTGCGGAGACATAATTTATAGATCGGCAGGTAACACGGAACCCAAACCGGCTGCGCGCGTGCACCATCGTGCATAAATTTATTTGATCCCCCCCACACCAGCAGCATACCACCCTGCATACCACTGCTGGCTTGCTTCTGAAGCTAAGCAGGGATGGTCCTGGTCAGTCCCTGGATGGGAGACCAGGTGCTGCTAGAAGTAGTGTTGGAGGGACAGTAGGAGGCACTCTTTCCTCTGGTCTAAAAAATATCCCAGTGCCCCAGGGCAGTGATTGGGGACACTGCCCTGTGTAGGGTGCTGTCTTTCGGATGGGAAGTTAAATTATACCTCGCACACACACACACACACACACACAGTCTTGTACAACTAAGCTTGTGGGGACACACAATTCAGTCCTGCTCAAAATCCTATTTTCCTTAACCTGTTACCCTTTCCCTAACCCTAACCTTAACCCAAAAACCTAACTTTGACCCTAAACCTAACCCTAACCATAACACCAAAACTAACTCTAGTTCCTAACCCTAACCCTAAACATAATTCTAACTCTAACACTAATTCTAACCTTAACCCCAAACCCCTTAGAAATAGCATTTGACCTCGTGGGGACTAACAAAATGTCCCCAGTTGGTCAAATTTTTGATTGTTTACTATTCTTTTGGGGATTTCTGGTCCCCACAAGTATAGTTAAACACACACACACACACACACACACACACACACACACACACACACACACACACACACACACACACACACACACACACACACACACACACACACACACACACACACACACACACACACACACACACATTACTTTAGAATTACTTTTGTGTAAACCAATGTGCTTTTGCAGTATTGGACTCAAGCTCTTGGAGTTGGTTAGTGCTTGTGCTGCTGAATTGTGAATCATTATCACAATACGTTGTGTAGATGTGTTAGTGTGTGTGTTGGTGTTTTGTGTGTAGTTGTGTTTATAAATCACATCAAATGTTATGCTTCATAAACAACAGGTGTAGACTAACAGTGAAATGCTTAGTTACGGGCCCTTCCCAACAATGCCGAGAGAACAAAAAAGCAATAATAGAATAATAGAAAAATAAAAACAGGAGGAATAAATACACAATGAGTAACGATAACTTGGCTATACTGTATATACTGGGTACCAGTACCGAGTTGATGTGCTGAGGTAATTGAGGTAGATATATATATATATATATACTCTAGGTAGGGATAAAGTGACTAGGCAACAGGATAGATAATAAACAGTAACAGCAGCGTGTGTGATGAGAAAAGAGTTAGTGCAAAAAGGGTCAATGCAGATAGTTAAATAGTTAACCAACAGCTACCCGGGCTAACTATTTGGCGGTATTATGGCTTGGTGGTAGAAGCTGTTCAGGGCCCTGATGGTTCCAGACTTCGTGCATTGGTACCGCTAGTTGTGCAGTTGCAGAGTTAGCAGTCTACGACTTCGGTGGCTGGAGTCTTTGACAATTTTTAGGGCCTTCCTCTGACACCGCCTGGTATACAAGTCCTGGATGGCAGGGAGCTCGGCCTCAGTGACATGCTGGGCCATACGCACTACCCTCTGTAGCACCTTTGGGTCGGATGCCAAGCAGTTGCCATACCAGGGGGTGATGCAGCCAGTCAAGATGTTCTCAATGGTGCAGCTGTATAACGTTTTGAGGATCTGAGGGCCCATGACAAATATTTTCAGCCTCCTGAGGGGGAGAGGCGTTGTTGTGCCCTCTTCACGACTGTGTTGGTGTGTGGACCATGATAATTCCTTTGTGATTTGGACACCGAGAAACTCAACCGCTCCACTACAGCCCCGTCAATGTGGATGCCTGGCCTTCCGTTTCCTGTAGTCCACGATCAGCTCCTTTTTTCTTGATGATGTTGAGGGAGAGGTTGTTGTCTCTGACCTCCTCCCTGTAGGCTGTCTCATCATTGTCGGTGATCATGCCTACCACCATCGTGTTGTCGGAAAACGTAATGATTGTGCTGGAATCTTGCACGACCACACAGTCGTGGGTGAAAAGGAATACAGGAGGGGACTAAGTACGCACCGATGAGGGGCCATCGTGTTGAGGGTCAGCGTGGTGGATAGGTTGTTGCCTACCCTTACCACCTGGGGGTGGCCCGTCAGGAAGTCCAGGATCCAGTTGCAGAGGGAGATGTGGTGTTCAAGGAACAGCATTTTCACATAGGTGTTCCTCTTGTCCAGGTGGGAGAGGGCAATGTGGAGTACAGTAGAGATTGCGTTATCAGTGGATATGTTGGGGCGGAATACAAATTGGAGTGGGCCCAGGGTGTCTGGGATGATAGTGTTGATGTGAGCCATGGCCAGTCTTTCAAAGCATTTAATATAGGGTGAATCTTTGTATGGATCTTTGTGTGTGTGTGTGATTTGTGTGTACTTGCAAAAGGTGTGTGTGTGTCTACCTATGTATCGGCATGTTTATAGTGTGAGGGTCTGGGGGAGGATGTGCTCCTGCTCCAGCATTATTGTTACCTCCTCTCCTTTCTTCCTTCCCCAGGGTGAGGACAGTAAACAAGGATAGATTGGCTTGGGCTGCCGCCCTCCTCTGGAGCTGGCCCTGGGGGTCAGAGGTGACAGTACTGGTACTGGGGACCGAGGCATGACAAATAAGAGCTATGTGGACCTCGTAAATCCACTGTGGCGCACTGCGGCCAAGCAGGGTCAAGAGCTCAAAACACTGTCTCCCTCCACACCACACCATTAAAAATGACAAATGGATCTCTGGTTAACTCAGGTTCGAGAGTCGTTGTACGTTGTCATTATGTTTTTAAAGGGTTTCTGCAATGTTTGCTGTGTTGTACTGACCTAGTTCATTGGACGCAGAGGGAAAGGGAGGTTTTGTGCAGTCATGTCCCTTTATTATTTTGTTTCTGTTCGATATACAGTAGAGTAGAAACGTAGGAGGAAAGGTGAAGGGAAGGGGGGATGGAAGAAGGGAGAGAATGGAGGGAGGCCCAAATCCAAGATATAGAGGGATGAAGTTGGAAGGCAGAGGTTGAAATAGAATGAACCAGGCCATCCATGGAAGACTCAGCTCCAGGAGAGTGAGCTGGACCAACCTGCCCCAGACAGGTGTTGGGGTTTGAGGGTTATTGATTATCATAACCTCCCTCCTCTTCCAGATCCTGGTACCCCAGCACATCCCTGGGGAATCCACCCTTTGTGTCCCCAATCTGTTGCAGCATGTAAACTCATGATCTCTTAATAGGACGAGGCGGTGAGGAGAGGCAAGGTTGAAGGTAAACAGTTATGACGAGGATTCTAATATCCCCAAACGTTGAATAAATGAGGAAGAATTCTAAACTAAGGGACCAGATATTTATTTTACTTTATATTTAACTAGCTAAGTCAATTGAGAACCAATTCTCCTTTACAATGACAACCTGGCCAAAAGGCATAGCATTGCAACAGTGAACAGGACAACACACAATGCCACAAAAAACAACACTATATACAGAGGAAAGGTACAAATTCATCAAATATACAACAATGACACACATTACTACACTAGATGACCGATAGGTCACCTTGCCTGCATCTTGGCACTCCTCCACCATTGTAAAAAATATTTTGGAAGCTGTAGAAATAAATGTATTGATGTCAACATTAGTTTTTGCCACATGTATTATATTATAGACACATGCATGCTTTTAAATGATATTATGTGAGCGAATTATATTATGTGGGATTTTTTGTCACCTAAAACCCTGACAAACTTTTACAGATGCACAATCGAGAGCATCCTGTCGGGTTGTATCACAGCCTGGTAGGGCAACTGCACCGCCCTCAACCGTAAGGCGCTCCAGAGGGTGGTGCGGTCTGCACAACGCATCACCGGGGGCAAACTACCTGCCCTCCATGACACCTACAACACCCGATGTCACAGGAAGGCCAAAAAGATCATCAAGGACAACAACCACTGTCTGTTCATACCGCTACCATCCAGAAGGCGAGGTCAGTACAGGTGCATCAAAGCTGGGACCAAGAGATTGAAGAACAGCTTCTATCTCAAGGCCATCAGACTGCTAAACAGCAATCACTAACTCAGAGTGTCTGCTGCCTACATTGAGACCCAATCACTGGACACTTTAATAAATGGATCACTAGTCACTTTAAACAATGCCACTTGAAATAATGCCACTTTAATAATCTTTACATATCTTACATTACTAATATCACATGTAAATACTGTATTTTATACCATCTATTGCACCTTGCCTATGCCGCTCGGCCATTGCTCATCCGTATACTTATATGTCCATATTCTCATTCACCCCTTTAGATTTGTGTGTATTAGGTAGTTGTTGGGGGATTGTTAGATTACTTGTTAGATATTACTGCACTGTCGGAACTAGAAGCACAAGCATTTCACTACACTCACATTAACATCTGCTAACCATGTGTATGTGACCAATAAAATACAATTTGATTTTTAATTTAAAAAAAAAGAACAATCGAATATAAAAACATTTTCCTTAAAGTATAATTTTTTTAGAGATTACTGATGCTAGTGTCCCCACTACAACAAAAACATGTACTTTGGTCCTTGAAACATGTACTTTTGTCCTTGAAACATGTAATTGAAATACTGTATCAATCCATGAATTACCACGGAGTATGGCTCCTTCTGGGGATTGCCAATTTAACTTCCATTAGGGGATGTCTGTGGATCTATTGCCACGGCTATTAAAGAGTAATATGAATGCAAATGGTGCTTGGGACTCTGATTTAAGATAATAGAGGAGGGAGACTGCCAAGTGATGCGCCAGCCATAAGACACTGGAGTGGCAAGGTAAGGGAGGGGGAAGTCTGTGAGTGAGAGGAACAGTAGACCAGTTCTGTCTTCTCCCTTCTACCTGAAATTTGCATTTTGCACTTAAACACTCCCCCTCATATATTTTTAGGGAATGGACTGGTGTAATGAATGTGGTGGGAATTCCCTTCAGCAAAATGCAAACACCAATCCAATGCTTTTTAATCGTTGAAGTGAATGAGTGAATGGGAGTGAATAATCAAATCAAAGTTTATTGGTCACATACACATGGTTAGCAGATGCTGATGCGAGTGTAGCGAAATGCTTATGCTTCTAGTTCCGACAGTGCAGTAATATCTATCAGGAAATCTAACAATTTCCAATTTCTGTGTACACTTTCATGGGAAAATGGGGGTGAGAGCAATTGGATTAGAGATGGGGTGACGAGAGAGAGAGAGAAAGAGAGAGAGAGATGGAGGTATTCTATTCATTTTTGGGGACCATCTAATAATGTAATACCCAAACGGACCAATTGGTGGTGCTATTCTCCTTCGCTGACGCGGTCGGCTGCCGTTTCAAATAGGTCAGGGAAAAGTTTTGTGTTTTCACAATGCAGCTGGGAGGAGCAAACCATTGGCGATTGGTTAGCGATTTTCACTTTTAAATCTGTGATTGGCCCTGCCGCTTTAGCGGGGTGTAAAGAAGCTGTCTTGCCCACTTCTCACTCTCGCCTCCATCCCATACATTCGGCAGGGTCCTACACTGGTTGTCACACACTGTTTTAGTACGGGTGGAAATGTGACTCTCATAACACGGGTTTACTGACTGGAATGAATACACCGCTCTGTGACAACCGAAGGGATTTTTTTGTGTGCGTGTCCTGCGTGTTTCTCAGTGGATAGGCCTATAGACTGTCTGGACTATATATTTCTGCCATGACTGTGGATTTGTTTGCAGTTTTATGTGTCATCATCACCACCACGGTTTCTGCGATGGAAGGTAAATTATGGGAATGATCATTGCTGTGTTTTGATGGTTTGGAATGACTGCTCCGCGCCGGAACTCACACTGGCTCTCTCGCGCGGCTCTCTCACATGGAATGGCACATGCACATTGTAACGGTGAGAGCGTGCGCTCTGTGATGTCAGTTGAATACAGGGGATGGAATGCACGTTGGTCATGTCAAGCCCGTTCCCGTTATTTTATTCCGAATAGGACGTAGTAGTGGTCTCTCTGTGTCAGTGGGTCTGGCAATAGCCTTCAACGCACTGATGATGGTCTGTGTTGGTAGCTAGGGCAGCACATCATTACCAAATGATCTAAACTTCCCTTTGAATAGGTTTTCGTTACTCAATTAAAATATAGCCAACATGTGGGAGCCTCCTTTTATTTGTTTTGTTGTTGTGGTTTATTATTCCATGAGATAATTGTGTGGTGATCTATAGCCTACATCAGGTTTGGAACACTATCTGTGACATAACAGGGAGAGATGCTCTTCTACCTGCGAGTGTCGTCCTCAGCGCCTGGGTGTAGGCTAGCCCTCTCCGCCTCGCAGGCTCCGTATGTTATTCGGGTCACGTCCTGGCATAGGCTTATAATTTGTTTTTAGCGCCAACTCCGAGCAGCAGTAGGATACATATCGGGCGATTTTGGATTGGCTGAGGGATTTTATAGATGGTTGCTGGAACTGTTTAGCGACAGTAATGACTCCGCCAGATCAAACCATGGTGACGAGGCACCTTCAGATCAGAACTCTGTGGCTACATGTACGTACAATAGGATACTTTTCTCTGCCTGTTTTCTGGTCTGTCTGTCTGGTCCTCTTTGGCAGCCACCCACCCGCACAGACAGATACACACGCACACACTGTGTAAGGGAAATCAACAGACAAGTGTGCCATCAGCATCCTTGTCTAATAGCCCTTCTTAGAGCTTTAACATGTTCTTCATTTCCTGTGTAGGAGCCGAGGGACTAGGGCACTAGACATAATGTATGTGCTGCATGCATATCATGCTTCAGCCTCTTGACTACGGAAGAGTTCTCAAACTTCACTTTCTATGCTCACACACTCTCCAAAGCAGATGGTCTCTCGTGGTTCTCTGCTTAGCATAAACAAGTGGTATGAATTAAAGACTAGCAAGTGCAGTGGGCGTTACATGATCGTAGTATCTCTGTTTCATCTTTTATTTTCATAATGATTACAACGTTCATGCTGCCTGGGTAGCTCAGTGTTGCCGTGTCATTCAGTAAAGCGCTGCTTGCTTGTTTATATTCATCGTATTCTATCACACACACGTGACCCATTGAACAGCTTCTGAAATCCCTGACTGTAGCTTTAAAGGTCTGTCCAGAAAGACAAAGCTGGGTATTGGGTTGAACAGATGGGTAGGGGAGACACATTGGGTTACCCAGGCAACACCAGGGATGAGAGTGATTTCCTTGTTTAGGCTGGTTAATTGAAAGGAGATTGTCTCACGGGTTAAGATGTTAGCTGATATGATCTACAATCTGTTGGCCTCACTCTCTCTCTCTCTCTGTGTTACCGTGTGTGTGTGTGTGTGTGTGTGTGTGTGTGTGTGTGTGTGTGTGTGTGTGTGTGTGTGTGTGTGTGTGTGTGTGTGTGTGTGTGTGTGTGTGTGTGTGAGAGAGAGAGAGAGAGAGACAGCATACGGCCCTTGCCACATTATCCCTCCCCAGATCTGTGTCCCCGTTAATCTGATTATCTGTCCCTAATCACCACATCAGCCCCGTAATTACAAACACAGTGTCAGAGATCACCCTGTGTGCATGTGAGACTCTGTGTGTGTGTGTATGAGACTACGTGTGTTTGAGACTGTGTGTGTCGGGGGGGGGGGGGGGGGGGGGGGGCTGACCATATGGACAGATTGGTGATGAATAGAGAGTAGCCCCTCCACTAGACTGATATGTGGTGGATGGAATGGTAGACACACAGAGACACACACTGATGGCAGATTGATGGCAGCCATGGCTTCACTGAAAGGTCATGATGTTAGAGAGACCGGGTCAGAAAACCCCGATCCTATCAACTGTTTATGGGACATTAGAAATGACTGGCTGGCTGTGGCTCTGGTTACGTGTGAGGGATAGTTTGGGGGCTGGAGGCAAGCACCCACACAGGCAAGGACGCGCGCGCACACACACACACACACACACACACACACACACACACACACACACACACACACACACACACACACACACACACACACACACACACACACACACACACACACACACACACACACACACACACACACACACACACCATGGCAGAGGAGAGGAAAAGCACAGAGATACAGTAGGTAAATCATCATGGGCTGGGCCAAGAGAGGGATGATAGAGAGGACAGAGAGAAGAGGTATTTGCATGCCATTAGTGGAAAAATGCATGTGCAGTGCCCCATCTCTCTCTTTATCTCTCTCTCTCCATCTCTCTCTCTTACTCCCTCTCTCTGCAAGTGTGTATCATTATTCACAACAATAGTGGTAATTCTCCACTACTTATAGAGCCATTGCTTATTTCTGTTTGCCCTTAAACCAATTAAGGCTGCTCCTGACTGGGAGAGAGAAAGGGATGTTTGGATGGAGGAGGAGAGAGAGGGGTATATAGATGGAGGGGTAGTGAGAGAAAGAGGAAGAGGAGGGGAAGAGAAAGGGACGAGGGACAGAGAGAGGACATAGAGATGGAGGGAGAGAGAGAGAGAGAACAACCAAATCCTCCATTACTAGCTGGGGACTGACTGTTCTGGTACAAGACACATTCATCAACTACAGCAGGAACCAGAAAGAAGAGAGCGAGAGAGAGGCCAGAAGAATGAGAGAGGGCAGGAGATAGAGACAGCGGGTGAGAGAGAGAGATAGTGAGGGAAAGAGAGAGTGAGGGAAAGAGAGAGGGCAGGAGAAAATGGAGTTAGATGAAAAGGGTAAAGATTGTGTTTGGCAAAGAACAGCCATGATCATGAAGTCATCCGTTGCTAAATAGGTACACGTTGATGCTGATGATAGCAAATCCAACAGCCTTTGTGCGTGTGTGTGGGAGAGAGAGAGAAATGTCCAACCCAGAAGACGACAGGTGTGTGTATAGTAACCAGTCCCATAGTAGGAGGTGTTGAGGACCAGCGATACTGTGATAACACCTCCCCAGTGGCATGGTGGATTAACGATAATAACCACTAGTACATGTTCATGCATGAGCTTCAACCGCCACGTCATCTTCCAGTCAAAACAACACATTCTCTGTCATATCACTTCCTAGTATAATAACGCTGACCCAATTCTCTCTAGGCAGTGTCTGTATGATGTCTGAATAAGAAGAGAGCAGCATTACAGTAGGTTCAGCAAACAGAAGTACTTTTTTTGTCATAAAATTGACTGTGTTTGTGTTTGATAGAGAGGGAGAGAGAGAGACCTTGACCCCATCTGTGATGAAGAGAGAGAAGTCACTAATGGAGGTTTAGAAGACCAGTCCTCACCTCTCACTCCCTCTCTCCAAATGGAGGAAGAGAAAAAACAGCCCTATTCTGTATGGGAAGGAGGGGTGAAACACAGTCATACGTCATACACGTGTGTGTGTGTGTGGGCCTGTATGCATCTTTGTTACAGGGCTAGTGCTGATCTGCTGACCTATAATTCTGTGTGAAGTAGAATGCAATTCTACACTTTCCATATCCTGCAGCATCTATAGTGTACACTTCTGGCATGTGTTGTGAGCTGAGTGGTATATAGGGCTATTATAAACTAGGTGGTTCGAGCCCTGAATGCTGATTGGCTGACAGCCGTGGTATATCAGACCGTATACCATGGGTATGACAAAACATTTATTTTTACTAATCTAATTACATTGGTAACCAGTTTATAATAGCAATAAGGTACCTCAGGGGCTTGTGGTATATGGCCAATATAACACGGCTAAGGGCTGTATCCAGGCACTCTGCGTTGCGTCGTGCATAAGAACAGTCCTTAGTCGTGGTATATTGGCTATATACCACAACTCCTTGTGCATTATTTCTTAATTATAACACACACACACATACACACACACACACACACACACACACACACACACACACACACACACACACACACACACACACACACACACACACACACACACACACACACACACACACACACACACACACACACACACACACATACAGTGAGAGACTGGGTGGCAGACATGGTGTTATTAACGTGTAATGGGTACATTAGAGTGCTTGGAGAGAAAATAGTTCTACTTTGCTGCTGGCCTGGCACCTGCCTTCATAACACTTATGAAATCTAACACTTACCCAAAGCATTTTCTAAACCCAGAGGCCCAACATCACAATACCTCTGGGAATGCTTCGCGAAGCAGACTCAGCAGACCAGACCGCGGTTTGGAGTTGGGGAAGTGAAAAATTATTCCTTAGTTGTTCATTTTCTTGATTTCTAAAGGCACAACTCAGATTAGACCCAATGTCTTAACATGTTATTACTCCAACCTTGTGAGAGTGACAAACTGACACGTTCTCATTTTCGTCTAAACAACTTTATATTGATGGAGTGCCTTTGATTTGACATGCACAGTTCGGCGCGATGCGACCGTTGGACCCAATGACGTGTTTCTGCACATGAGCTTTTCTAGCCCACGTCGCCATGACATCGCCTACTAATTACTACAACAGGTTCTCATTTATCGACAGATATATGCAGTATACCCAAGTTAATTGATTTCAATACAATATTGATGTGAGTGATTAATTTGCCCTTGCTTTTGATTACAGTAGAACAAGCTAATCAATTCCAGTCTTGAGTGACCGCTTGGTAAATACTGGTGTGTGTGCTGTTTATAAGGTACTAATTTAGCTAAATACAATCATCTGAACACAAGTATGTGTGAAGTATGTGTCTAGTATGTGTCTAGGGAGTAACTTTTATGTATTGGTCTTCAAAATATCACAACTTTTTTCAGCATATTGATGATGAATTTAAAACCGGTGTTTTGACACTGGGCCATAAATCAAAAAGTCATGACAACAGGAAGCATTAAAATTCTTATGGTCAATGTATGTTTTTGGAATATAAATGATACTTTTAACATAATTTTTCATCAGGGTTCTACTAAATCAGGTAAAAACTACTGAATGAGCCAAAAACGTGCTCTGATTGATTGATTTGATGATATTAGTGAAATCGTGAATATATGTTTGTTCTGGCTACTATAAGCTCTAAAGGTTTTGTGATAGTGGTGACCACCCAGCCTGCCTCCAGCCCAGCCACTGTTCGAAGCCTGACTGAGGAAGATGGCCCATCCGCCATTCTGATGACTGAGACCATGATGCCGGAGACCATGATGCCTGAGACCATGATGACTGAGACCATGATGCCGGAGACCATGATGCCTAAGACCATGATGCCGGAGACCATGATGCCTGAGACCATGATGACTGAGACCATGATGCCTGAGACCATGATGCCTGAGATCATGATGCCTGAGACCATGATGACTGAGACCATGATGACTGAGACCATGATGACTGAGACCATGATGCCTGAGACCATGATGCCTGAGACCATGATGCCTGAGACCAAGATGCCTGAGACCATGATGCCTGAGAACATTATGATTGAGACTATGATGCCTGAGACCATGATGACTGAGACCATGATGCCTGAGACCATGATGACTGAGACCATGATGCCTGAGACCATGAGACCATGATGCCTGAGACCATGACAGACTACAGAGGGGCATTAGGGCTAGTACAGCTCAGTGGAGCCAGTCTTCCATGGCTTTCACCACCCACAGGACGCACACAAACAATCCCCCTCAGAGCTCACCTTACCCCAGAGACATTCGAGCCTCAAAACAGCCAGATGGTGGATAGGAGGTGGTGTTGGGGGGAGATGGAGTGGAATATGATTTGTGTGTGTGTTGTCAGTGAGAGAGTGTGTGTATGTGTGCATGTGTGTGTGCATGTGTGTGTCTGTGTGTTTCTGTTTGTGTGACTGCCTGTGTGTGTGTGTGTTTTTGCACGGTCCGCTGTGTGTTTGTCTATACGTGTGTGTGTGTCTGTGTGTGTCCATTTGCGTATCTGTGTATTCATGTGTGCACTTGCATGGGAATAGACACCCTTGTCTTCACTAGCATTACATGTTAGTGGTCTAGTCCTGACTGTCACAGGCTCCTGTGTTCTGATTCGCTGTAGAGACGCTATCTCTGTGGAATGTTGTGTTTTATTGGTCTCGCTTCACACTCTCCTGCTATCACCATGCAGCACAGGTGGATGATACCATTAGATAGACTGCCTTATCGAACCAATCACATGTCCAAATACTGGATAGACTGCCTAATCTAACCAATCACACGTCCAAACACTGGATAGATCAGTTTATATAACCAATCATTCTAGAGCTGGGTGATAAATCAAATTACAGTTTTCTTGATTGCTTGAGCACATTTGTCCAAACAATTAACACGTAGCCCCAAACTGAAACACGTTGGCCAAAATTACACATTTAATTTGCAAAATGCATTAAAACTTTCAAAACATGAAATACTGTACATGACACAAAATCAGCTGCATCCATCTAAACATACAACTTGTTATCTAATGAAAGTTATTTCAATCAATCGTTACACAATCAAATCAAATCACATTTTATTTGTCACATGCGCCGAATACAACAGTGAAATGCATACTTACAAGCCTTTAACCAACAATGCAGTTTTAAGAAAATACCTAAAAAGTAAGAGATAAAAGTAACAAATAATTAAAGAACAGCAGTAAAATAACAATAACAAGGCTATATACAGGGGGTAACGGTACAGAGTCAATGTGCGTGGGCACCGGTGTCGAGGTAATTGAGGTAATAAACTCAGCAAAAAAAGAAACGTCCCTTTTTCAGGACCCTGTCTTTCAAAGATAATTCGTAAAAATCCAAATAACTTCACAGATCGTCATTGTAAAGGGTTTAAACTCTGTTTCCCATGCTTGTTTAATGAACCATAAACAATTAATGAAAATGCACCTGTGGAACGGTCGTGAAGACACTAACAGCTTACAGACGGTAGGCAATTAAGGTCACAGTTATGAAAACTTAGGACACTAAAGAGGCCTTTCTACTGACTCTGAAAAACACCAAAAGAAAGATGCCCAGGGTCTCTGCACATCTGTGTGAACATGCCTTAGAAATGCTGCAAGGAAGCATGAGGACTGCAGATGTGTCCAGGGCAATAAATTGCAATTTCCGTACTGTGAGACGCCTAAAACAGAGCTACAGGGAGACAAGACGGACAGCTGATCGTCCTCGCAGTGGCAGACCACGTGTAACAACACCTGCACAGGATTGGTACATCCTAACATCACACCTGCGGGACAGGTACAGGATGGCAACAACAACTACACCAGGAGCCCACAATCCCTCCATCAGTGCTCAGACTGTCCACAATTGGCTGAGAGAGGCTGGACTGAGGGCTTGTAGGCCTGTTGTAAGGCAGGTCCTCACCAGACATCACCGGCAACAACATCACCTATGGGCACAAACCCACCGTCGCTGGACCAGACAGGACTGGCAAAAAGTGCTCTTCACTGACGAGTCGCGGTTTTGTCTCACCAGGGGTGATGGTCGGATTTGCGTTTATCATCGAAGGAATGAGCATTACACCGAGGCCTGTACTCTAGAGTGGGATTGATTTGGAGGTGGAGGGTCCATCAAGGTCTGGGGTGGTGTGTCACAGCATCATCGGACTGAGCTTGTTGTCATTGCAGGAAATCTTAACGATGTGTGTTACAGGGAAAACATCCTCCTCCCTCATGTGGTACCCTTCCTGCAGGCTCATCCTGACATGACCCTCCAGCATGACAATTCCACCAACCATACTGCTCGTTCTGTGTGTGATTTCCTGCAAGACAGGAATGTCAGTGTTCTGCCATGGCCAGCGAAGAGCCCGGATCTCGATCCCATCGACTGGGGACCGTTGCCAGAGGCTCCGGACTGGGGACCGTCGCCGGAGGCTCCGGACCTGGGACCGTCGCCAGAGGCTCCGGACTGGGGACCGTCACCGGAGGCTACGTACTGGAGACCGTCGCCGGAGGCTCCGGACTGGAGACCGTCGCCTAAGGCTCCGGACTGACCCGTGGAGCAGGCACAGGATGAACCAGGTTGTGGGGGAGCACTGGAGATCTGGTGCTTCTCCTTGGCACCACTCTTCCAGGCTGAATGCCCACTTTAGCCCGGCACCTCCAGAGTGCAGGCACAGTTCGAACCGGGCTGTGGGGGAGCACTGGAGATCTGGTGCTTAACACTTGCACTGCTCCTCGTGGCTGAATGCCCACTTTATCCCGGCACGTGCGGAACGCAGGCACAGGGCGCACTGAACTGTCACAGCGCACCGGAGACACAGTGCGCAGAGCCGGCACAGGATACCCTGGGCCAAAACGGAGCACCGGAGACCAAGAGCGCTAAGCTGGCACAATCTGCCCTGGCTGGATGCCCACTCTAGCGTGGCACTTGCGGAGAGCTGGCTCCGAGCGCACCAGGCTGTGCACGCGCACCGGAGACACCGTGCGCTTTACCGCATAACACGGTGCCTGACCAGTACCACGCTCCTTGCCGTGAGCACGGGGAGTTAGCTCTGCCAACCTCCCCGTGTGCCTCCCCCCCCAAAAAATGTGGGGAGTGGCTTCTTGGGCTTCCGTCGATGACTTGCCTCCTCATATCGTCGCCGCTCCTCCTTCGCTGCCTTTATCTCCTCCTTTGGACGGCGATATTCTCCAGCCTGCCTCCAGGGTCCTTTCCCATCCAGGATCTCCTCCCATGTCCATGAGTCCCTTTCTCCATGCTGCTTGATCCTTTGGTGGTGGGTAGTTCTGTCACGATCGTCGTATGGAATGGACCAAGGTGCAGCGGGTGAGCGTACATTTTTCTTTATTTTGCAAATGTCGCCAACAAAACAATAATACAACATAAACGAACGTGAAGCTCCATAAGGCTACACATGCACAAACAAAGACAACTACCCACAACTACCAAAAGGAAAAAAGGCTGCCTAAGTATGATTCCCAATCAGAGACAACGATATACAGCTGTCCCTGATTGAGAAACCGGCCAAAACATA
This sequence comes from Salvelinus namaycush, assembly GCF_016432855.1. Lineage (NCBI taxonomy): Eukaryota > Metazoa > Chordata > Actinopteri > Salmoniformes > Salmonidae > Salvelinus > Salvelinus namaycush. The sequence continues at coordinate 27,102,242 of NC_052331.1, forward strand.
GAAACAAACAACATAGAATGCCCACCCCAAATCACACCCTGACCTAACCAAATAGAGAAATAAAACGTCTCTCTAAGGTCAGGGCCTGACACTCTGCTTCTTTCTCCTGCGAATGATGGGGATGAGGGCCTGTTCGGGTGTCTGGAGTATATCCTTCCCGTCCGACTCATTAAAGAAAAATTATTTGTCCAAGTTGAGGTGAGTAATTGCTGTTCTGATGTCCAGAAGCCATTTTCGGTCATAAGAGATGGTAGCAGCAACATTATGTACAAAATAAGTTTCAAACAATTCGAAAAAAAAACAAAAAAATAGAACAGTAAGAGCCAATAATACAGCAGCCATCCTCTCCGGCGCCATCATACAGATATCCCAATAAATACTAAGTAGGCCTACAATTATCATAATACCCTAACATGGTTAACCCTCTTTTACATGTCTGGGCCATTTGTTGATACTATAAAAGGAAAGAAAACATATTATCACAGCACGGGCTGTATTATTTCTTCCTAAAATGATTTTACCAAAGCTGACTAATGCAGAAATGTCACTCGAGCATGAATATCCAGAAACAAAAGGCTTTATTTGACCTTTTTCCATTTGAACTGAGAGCTGAACTATCTTCCTCTATGGGCCCCTCTACCTCTCCTTTGTCCTTGCCTTCGGCCTCTTACTTGATCCATTCATGCAAACAGCAACTCAGAGGAGACCTCTTTAAACATGAATAAGGACTGATTGCTGATTGAACAATTGTGCAAAGACATTTTGCACACATGCAGAAGAGGTTGACATTCATGGGAGTAATTTGTATCAGCTGTGACCTAATGTTTTAATTTTGTTTGTCATGATTTACTCAACTGAGTTTTGCGTCTTTTGCAGACAGTTGCAAAAATGTGCTTAGCATTTGCATTGTGTATGAAAGCAATGAGAAATGACTTAGTTTTACAACAAATAATGCTGTTGTGCTAATTAGGTTATGATGGACATCAAGTCCACACCAGTTTCATTAAAAGTGTTTTAGCAATCTAGAAAAACTGTAATTCAGATATTGTTCTGCAGCACTCCAAATGCCTGTATCGCAAGACTCAATTGTTTTTGGTTGTTAATGTTCTATAATGCCTGCTACAAGAAGTTAGTCAATATTAGTGAATGTGCATTATGCATGTTTCTGATTAAGTTTGTAACAGAAAGGGCATTTTCATAGACTGACTTGAAAGCCAGATCAGTGATTATTGCATAAACACAAGTTAAACTATTTTGATAAAATAATGAAATTATTAGTGGGTCTTGTTGTGGAAGACGTATAGTTAGCCTAGGTATAATTTAACTAGCCCTGAATTCATTAGATTATTGCTGACTGTTTGAAATGCAGTGTATTTGACCTTTAATTGTACAACAACCCTTATTTAGAGAACAAATATATAATTCAACTCTCTATATATTGTGAATCGTCCATAAGTTTGAAAAAATGTAGACATGGTTTTTAAGCCATATCGCCCAGCCCTAAAGCACACGCCTAAGCACTGAATAGACCAGCTTATCTAACCAATCACACGTCATAACATTCATTTGATGCTGGACCAGACCTGTATGACTCAACCGCAAACACTCTGAATCACCGTTTTCCTTCGTCCCGGTGAATCTGTTTCTCAGAACACAAACACAGAAAATGTGAAAATGCGTGATGTGGAAATGTGAGTTATTGACATTAGCAATTACCTGTCTTTCTCTGAAATGGGTTAGCAATGTGAAAAGAGGGCATGATTTCTGCCATTACCTGTTCTGACTCGGGGGGAATAGGGTTACAAACAGCCAGTCAGTAGTAAAGGGGAGCCTCTTCGATATTAGCCGAGGAGAGATTGGAGAGAAGAAAGAAGAGAGAGATTGGAGAGAAAGATTGAAAGACAGAGAGAGAGAGGGGGACAGAGAGAGAGAGAGAAAAGCAAAGCAGAAAATATTCATTATTGCGTCCTGTTTCCACTGATTCCTACAGCGTCCCTACTTCTGGGGCCTCTACTCTTACAGACCAACCAGATACAGCCAGCTTCCCAACACCGTAATTTGCATCGCTAGCTCAACAATACCCACGCTGTTGACTTGGGCTGGCTTTTTCTTTTTTTTTATCAGAGGAGGAAATGAAAATTTTAATTAAAACTTGAAACAGCAGCCGAACCAGCAGCAGAGGCAGTCTTTTTCTCCTCTCTCAACCTCCAACCTAGGAATAATTGGTTGTGTACCTCCTCCCTTCCTCCTTCCCTCCATCCCCTGTTCTCTTTCGGTTAAATTTATATTTTACATTTTTGTCATTTAGCAGACACTCTTATCCAGAGCGACTTACAGTTTATCTTAAGATAGCCAGGTGGGACAACCACATTTCCCATTCGTTGTAATACATTTTTTTGAGGATAGCCTAAAAGGAAGGGAAGGTTCTGGATAAGTTGCAGGGGTTTGATGGCAAAAGCGGGGAGCCCAGCCAACAGCGAGGTCTTGGAGCGGTCAGGTCTTCCCCGGGAGGGAGAGCAGCTCCGTCTTGTTGAGCTTGAGGTGGTGGGCCGGCATCCAAGCTGAGATATCTGTCTGGCACGCAGAGATGCGTGTCGCCACCTGGTTGTCAGAAGAGTGGAAGAAAAAAAGGAGTTGAGTGTTGTCTGCATAGCAATGATAGGAGAGACCATGTGAGGATATGATGGAGCCGAGTGACTTGGTGTATCGAGAGAAGAGGAGAGGGCCTAGAACCAAGTCCTGGGGGACACCACTAGTGAGAGTACGTGGTGCAGACACAGATCCTCTCCACGTCGTCTGGTAGGAGCGGTCTGCCAGGTAGGATGCAATCGAAGAGTGTGCAGAATTTGAGATGCCCAGCCCTGAGAGTGTGGAGAGGAGGATCTGATAGTTCATTGAAGGAAGTGGATAGATCTAGGAGAATGAAAACAGAGGAGAGAGAGTCAGCTTTGGCAGTGCGGAGAGCCTTCGTGACATAGAGGCGAGCAGTCTCGGTTGAGTGACCCGTCTTGAAGCCTGACTGGTTAGGGTCAAGAAGATTGTTCTGAGAGAGATAGCGAGAGAGTTTGTCAGAGACAGCACGCTCCAGTTTATTGGAAATAAAAGAAAGAAGGAATACCGGTCTGCATTTATATAAAAAAATGACCCCCCTTTTTTGATCTTGTCTTATCGCTGCAACTCCCAACGTGCTCGGGAGAGACGAAGGTGGAGTCATGCGTCCTCCAAAACATGACCCGCCTAACCGCGCTCCTTAACACCTGCCAGCTTAACCCGGAAGCCAGCCGCACCAGTGTGTCGGAGGAAACACCATTCAACTGGCGACCGGAGTCAGCCTGCAGGCCCCTGGCCCGTCACAAGGAGTCGCTAGAGCACAATGAGCCAAGTAAAGCCCCACCGGCCAAACCCTCCCCTAACCCGGATGCCACTGGGCCAATCCTATGGGACTCCTGGCCACAACCAGGTGTGGCACAACCCGGTGTGGCGCAACCCGGGACTGAACCCAGGTCTGTAGTAACGCCTCTAGCACCGTGATGCAGTGCCATAGACTGCTGTGCCACTCGGGAGGCCCCCGGTCTGTAGTAATTTGACGTCAGACGGGTCTGGTGTTGGTTTCTTGGGGAGGGATAGCGACTCTGGTCATTTTGAAGTCAGAGGGGATGCAGCCAGTGGTCAGGGATGAGTTGATGAGGGAAGTGAGAAGGCCTCCAGAGATGGTCTGGAGAAGTTGGGGGGGGGCAGGGGAGGGGGTCGAGCAGGCAGGTTGTCGGGCGGCTGGACCTCACTAGTCGTAGGATTTCACCTGGAGAGAAAAGATGCAGTTGTGATGTTTTAAATGTTGTGTACCCCTCCTGGGGCTCAGGGAAGTTTTAAATGTTGTGTACCCCTCCTAGGGCTCAGGGAAGTTTTAAATGTTGTGTACCCCTCCTAGGGCTGAGTGAAGTTTTAAATGTTGTGTACCCCTCCTAGGGCTGTGTCACGTTCCTGACCTATTGTTCCTTTTTCTTTTATTTATTTAGTTGGTCAGGGCGTGAGTTGGGGTGGGTTGTCTTTGTGTGTTTTGTCTAGTTTAGGGTGTGTGTTTGTTTAAGGTTTTTTTTCCCTCTTCTAATAAAGAAGATGTATTTTGCACACGCTGCGCCTTGGTCCAATCTCTCACCATTAGACGACCGTGACAGAATTACCCACCAATCCAGGACCAAGCGGCGTGTCAAGCGGCAACAGGACCCACCTACACAGGATTCATGGACATGGGAGGAGATACTGGATGGAAAGGGTCCTTGGGCACAACCGGGAGAATATCGCCTCCCTCGTGAAGAGCTGGAGGCAGCTAAAGCCGAGAGGAGGCGATATGAGGAGGCAGCACGGAGGCAAGGCTGGAAGCCCGTGAGTACTACCCAAAAATTTCTCGGGGGGGGGCCTTAAAGGGAGTGTGGCGAAGTCAGGTAGGAGACCTGCGCCTACTCCCTGTACTTACCGTGGAGAGCGAGAGTACGGGCAGACACCGTGTTACGCAGTAGAGCGCATGGTGTCTCCTGTACGCGTGCATAGCCCGGTTCGGTACATTCCAGCTCCACGTATCGGCCGGGCTAGATTGAGCATTGAGCCGGATGTCATGAAGCCGGCCCAACGCATCTGGCCACCAGTGCGTCTCCTCGGGCCGGCTTACATGGCACCAGCCTTACGCATGGTGTCCCCGGTTCGCCTACATAGCCCGGTGCGGGTTATTCCACCTCCCCGCACTGGTCGGGCGACGGGGAGCATACAACCAGGTAAGGTTGGGCAGGCTCAGTGCTCAAGGGAGCCAGTACGCCTGCACGGTCCGGTATTTCCGGCGCCACCTCCCCGCTCCAGCCCAGTACCACCAATGCCTACACCACGCACCAGGCTTCCAGTGCGTCTCCAGAGCCCTGTTCCTCCTCCACGCACTAGCCCTATGGTGCGTGTCTCCAGCCCTTTACCACCAGTGCCTAAACCACGCACCAAGCCTCCTGTGTGTCCCCAGAGTCCTGTGCGTCCTGTTGCTGCTACCCGCACTAGCCTGAAGGTGCGTGTCCTTAGCCCGGTACCTCCAGTTCCGGCACCACGCACCAGGCCTACAGTGCGTCTCAGCCGGCCAGAGTCTGCCGTCTGCCCAACGGCGCCTGAACTGCCCGTCTGCCCAACGGCGCCTGAACTGCCCGTCTGCCCAACGGCGCCTGAACTGCCCGTCTGCCCAACGGCGCCTGAACTGCCCGTCTGCCCAACGGCGCCTGAACTACCCGTCTGCCCAACGGCGCCTGAACTGCCCGTCTGCCCAACGGCGCCTGTACTGCCCGTCTGCCCAACGCCGTCTGAACTGTCCGTCTGCCATGAGTCTTCAAAGCCGCCCGTCTGTACTGAGCCTGCAAAGCCGTCCGTCTGCCATGAGCCTTCAGAGCCGTCTGCCAGACAGGAGCCGCTAGAGCCTACCGCCAGACAGGAGCAGCCAGAGCCTTCCGCCAGACAGGATCAGCCAGAGCCTTCCGCCAGACAGGATCAGCCAGAGCCTTCCGCCAGACAGGATCAGCCAGAGCCTTCCGCCAGACAGGATCAGCCAGAGCCTTCCGCCAGACAGGATCAGCCAGAGCCTTCCGCCAGACAGGATCAGCCAGAGCCGTCCGCCAGCCAGGATCAGCCAGATCCGTCAGCCAGCCATGAGCAGCCAGATCCGTCAGCCAGCCATGAGCAGCCAGATACGTCAGCCAGCCATGAGCAGCCAGATCCGTCAGCCAGCCATGAGCAGCCAGATCCGTCAGCCAGCCATGAGCAGCCAGATCCGTCAGCCAGCCATGAGCAGCCCGATCCGTCAGCCAGCCATGAGCAGCCAGATCCGTCAGCCAGCCATGAGCAGCCAGATCCGTCAGCCAGCCATGAGCAGCCAGATCCGTCAGCCAGCCATGAGCAGCCAGATCCGTCAGCCAGCCATGAGCCGTCCAGCCAGGATCCGCCAGAGCCGTCATCCAGCCAGGATCCGCCAGAGCCGTCATCCAGCCAGGATCCGCCAGAGCCGTCATCCAGCCAGGATCCGCCAGAGCCAGCCAGCCAGGATCCGCCAGCCAGCCAGGATCCGCCAGAGCCAGCCAGCCAGGATCCGCCATCCAGCCAGGATCCGTCCCTCAGTCCGGAGCTGCCGTCCCTCAGTCCGGAGCTGCCCCTTATCCTGGTGCTGCCCCTTATCCTGGTGCTGCCCCTTATCCTGGTGCTGCCCCTTATCCTGGTGCTGCCCCTTAGTCCGGTGCTGCCCCTTAGTCCGGTGCTGCCCCTTAGTCCGGTGCTGCCCCTTAGTCCGGTGCTGCCCCTTAATCCAGTGGGGTTAAGGTGGAGGGTGGCCATTTGGAGGAGGCTACGAAAGCGGGTAGTGACTATGGTGGGGTGGGGACCACGACCAGTGCCAGAGCCGCCACCGTGGACAGACGCCCACCCAGACCCTCCCCTAGACTTTATGCTGGTGCGCCCGGAGTTCACACCTTAAGGGGGGGGGTTATGTCACGTTCCTGACCTATTGTTCCTTTTTCTTTTATTTATTTAGTTGGTCAGGGCGTGAGTTGGGGTGGGTTGTCTTTGTGTGTTTTGTCTAGTTTAGGGTGTGTGTTTGTTTAAGTTTTTTTTTGTATGTATGGGGTAGTGTTTAGTGTAGGTGTTTAGGAAAGTCTATGGTTGCCTGATTTGGTTCTCAATCAGAGACAGCTGTTTATGGTTGTCTCTGATTGGGAGCCATATTTAGGGCAGCCATAGGCTTTAGGTATTTGTGGGTAATTGTCTATGTTGAACGTTTGTTGCTTGTCTGTGCACTTACGTTATTTAGCTTCACGGTCGTTTGTTGTTTTGTTGTTTTGTTGTTTTGTTGTTTTGTTGTTTTGTTTTTGTGTATAGTGTTCGTTTTCGTGTTTTTTCCCTCTTCTAATAAAGAAGATGTATTTTGCACACGCTGCGCCTTGGTCCAATCTCTCACCATTAGACGACCGTGACAGGCTGAGGGAAGTTTTAATAGTTGTGTACCCCTCCTAGGGCTCAGGGAAGTTTTAAATGTTGTGTACCCCTCCTAGGGCTCAGGGAAGTTTTAAATGTTGTGTACCCCTCCTAGGGCTGAGGGAAGTTTTAAATGTTGTGTACCCCTCCTAGGGCTCAGGGAAGTTTTAAATGTTGTGTACCCCTCCTAGGGCTCAGGGAAGTTTTAAATGTTGTGTACCCCTCCTAGGGCTGAGGGAAGTTTTAAATGTTGTGTACCCCTCCTAGGGCTCAGGGAAGTTTTAAATGTTGTGTACCCCTCCTAGGGCTCAGGGAAGTTTTAAATGTTGTGTACCCCTCCTAGGGCTGAGGGAAGTTTTAAATGTTGTGTACCCCTCCTAGGGCTCAGGGAAGTTTTAAATGTTGTGTACCCCTCCTAGGGCTCAGGGAAGTTTTAAATGTTGTGTACCCCCTCCTAGGGCTCAGGGAAGTTTTAAATGTTGTGTACCCCCTCCTAGGGCTCAGGGAAGTTTTAAATGTTGTGTACCCCTCCTAGGGCTCAGGGAAGTTTTAAATGTTGTGTACCCCTCCTAGGGCTCAGGGAAGTTTTAAATGTTGTGTACCCCTCCTAGGGCTGAGGGAAGTTTTAAATGTTGTGTACCCCTCCTAGGGCTCAGGGAAGTTTTAAATGTTGTGTACCCCTCCTAGGGCTCAGGGAAGTTTTAAATGTTGTGTACCCCCTCCTAGGGCTCAGGGAAGTTTTAAATGTTGTGTACCCCCTCCTAGGGCTCAGGGAAGTTTTAAATGTTGTGTACCCCCTCCTAGGGCTCAGGGAAGTTTTTAACATTGTGTACCCCCTCCTAGGGCTGGGGGAAGTTTTTAACATTGTGTACCCCCTCCTAGGGCTGGGGGAAGTTTTAATAGTTGTGTACCCCCTCCTAGGGCTGGGGGAAGTTTTAAATGTTGTGTACCCCCTCCTAGGGCTGGGTGAAGTTTTAATAGTTGTGTACCCCCTCCTAGGGCTGGGGGAAGTTTTAATAGTTGTGTACCCCCTCCTAGGGCTGGGTGAAGTTTTAATAGTTGTGTACCCCCTCCTAGGGCTGGGGGAAGTTTTAATAGTTGTGTACCCCCTCCTAGGGCTGGGGGAAGTTTTAAATGTTGTGTACCCCCTCCTAGGGCTGGGTGAAGTTTTAAATGTTGTGTAATTAAAATGTAAAACATAAAACATAGAAGCGCATTGGCCTTATTTTGGACATACTGTAATTTAGCGAGAGTGATAACTCTCGCTTTGCCTTTTCCACTATGGTTTACACACATACCAAGCCCCTCCCCCTGCCTCTCACGCCAACAAAGTTGAGAGATCACATCTTCCTCTCTGACAAGCGGTTTCAACTCACTATTTGCATTTGAGGTTTGGTCCCACAGAATGGTTCATATGGACACCAACACATTGAGACGTTACTGTAATAGAAGTCAACTATTCTAACGAGACCATTTTTATGTCTCAACTACTCAAATAGCGCACAGAGCAGACACTACTTAAACGAGAATATCAATCAACATTGATTCTGGAAAATGAACGCTCTGATTGTACCGTCAGCAGCATTTTAGTCAAAGACTGTTATACTAGCTGTCTAGTCTGTGTTTTATTAACGTGCAGTAAGCATAAAACACAATTATATGAGGAATTGGCAACTCGTTCTCATTCTGAGAAATAAGGTAGGCCGCTTGAGTTCAACATCTAAACAAAGTGGACAGACTAACATGCTTTTCAAACAGTTGGAGGCAGACAGAAGGGTGTGTCCATAGCAATTCAACTGTTCAACCTTGTTAGCTAGCAAATAGATCCAAGTTGGCTGAACTTGAAATATGAACATTAGCTGGCTACTTACTAGCATGTGGGCTAGTGCTCGAATAATCATTGATGAGACCTGTGTTAATGTTCTATAATTCCTGTTACAAGAAGTTAGTCATTATTAGTGAATGTGTATTATGCATGTTTCTGGTTAAATTTGTAACAAAAAGGGCGTTTATAATGAAATTATTAGTGTTTCTTGTTGTGGAAGGCTTATATTTAGCCTAGGTATAATTTAACTGGCCCTGAATTCATTAGATTATTGCTGACTGTTTGAAATGCAGTGTATTTGACCTTTATTTGTACAACAACGCTTATTGAGAGAAAACATATCCAGCATTATCGTGAATCGCCCGTAAGTTTGAAAAACACAAGATATTATTTTTAGGCCATATCACCTACACTTCCATCCCTCCATCCTTTCCTTCTTCCCTCTATCCCTTGTTCGCTCTCTCTTTCCCTCAAAACTCTATTTTGCTTCTCCCGCAAAGTGAAATATGATTCCGTTTGGGTATTGACACAGGCAGTGGACACAGGCTTGCCAGGGACAGAACAGATGGGAAAAAATGAGGAAAGGAACAGAGGAGTGCATTTATTTTTCTGTTAATGAAATGATGGTTGAAGGCAAGGCCATAATGATTTGATATGACAGCTAAGCTCCAAGGCTTAGTCCTGGGGGTCCAGGAAAGAGGGGGGTTGGTCTGGTTAGGGGGTATTGAGCAATGTTACTTTTTGTGATAAAATGTGGGATTTTGACTGAAGATATTGTCTGCTTACATTTGTGTCCACTCCTTATTCGACCTTAGTGCAGAGGACAATTTATGTCCCATCACCTCCCCTAACTGTGTTTGTGTGCACTCAAGTCCATTTCAGTACAGGTTGCTTTTGCAGTCTCTAGTTAAAGTTACCTTCCAGTATTCAATGTCCCTTAGTAGCCGCAATAAATGCTGTTTTCCCAGCACTCAGTGAAATTAAAGTCTGTCCATTAATGTTACTGCAATTAAACCCCAGGCCTGGGAGCACACTGCTCACCATTTGATTAAATAACGTTTCATTGGGAAATGCAGTCTTGGCCTGTATCCCACTCCCAAATGTCTTATTGGTGTCCTTTAGTAGTGGTTTCTTTGCAGCAATTCGACCATGAAGGCCTGATTCACGCAGTCTCCTCTGAACAGTTGATGTTGAGATGTGTCTGTTACTTGAACTCTGTGATGTATTTTTTTGGCTGCATTTTCTGAGGGTGGTAACTCTAATGAACTTATCCTCTGCAGCAGAGGTAACTCTGGGTCTTCCTTTCCTGTGGTGGTCCTCATGAGAGCCAGTTTCATCTTAGCGCTTGATGGTTTTTGCAACTGCACTTGAAGAAACTTTCAAAGTTCTTGACATTTTCCGGATTGACTGACCTTCATGTCTTAAAGTAATGATGGACTGTCGTTTCTCTTTGCTTATTTGAGCTGTTTATGACATAATATGGGCTTGGTCTTTTACCAAATAGGGCTATTTTCTGTATACCACCCCTACCTTGTCACAGCACAGTTGATTGGCTCAAAGCATTGTGAAGGAAATACATTTCACAAATGAACTTTTAACAAGGCTGTTAATTGAAATGCATTCCAGGTAACTACCTCATGAAGCTGGTTGGGAGAATGCCAAGAGTGTGAAAAGCTGTCATAAAGTCAAAGGGTGGCTACTTTGAAGAATCTCAAATATTGGATTTGTTTAACACTTTTATGGTTATTACATGATTCAATATGTGCTATTTCATAGTTTGAATGTTTTCACTGTTATTCTACAATGTAGAAAATAGTAAAAAATAAAGAAAAACCCTTGAATGAGTAGGTGTGTCCAAACTTTTGACTGGTACTGTACACACACAAACAGGGACACGCTCAGTCACACACACGCACGCACGCACGCACGCACGCACGCACGCACGCACGCACGCACGCACACACACACACACACACACACACACACACACACACACACACACATTAATTCCCCTCTCTCCCCCACACACACACCTTCATTTCCCTTCCCCCTTTCCAGCCAGTCCTCCTATCTTTAATAAGAGATTACATTTATGGTGAGGAGGAGAAGGGAAGAGAAAGGCATGGAGATATGTGTCCACTGCTGGTGAAAGATGTATCTATGTGCTGATCCCAGATCAGTCAGTAAGTCATTAATAATAGGACAGGCCACAACACTAGACCATCAGCTCTTTGCCTACACTCATTTACCACACACACATCAAAGGAGGGATCGAGGGTGTGTCTTAAATTCTTAAATGGCACCCTATTCCCTAAATAGTTCACTGCTTTTGACCATGGCCCTAGGGCTCTAGTCAAAAGTTGTGCACTATATAGGGAATAGGGTGACATTTGGGAGTGGGATACAGGCCAAGACTGCATTTCCTAATGAAACTTTATTCAATCAAATGGTACTGGTACTGTATATGTGAATGAACGTTCATCCATTGTGTGTGTGTGTGTGTGTGTATCCGTGTGTGTGTGTGTGTGTGTGTGTGTGTGTGTGTGTGTGTGTGTGTGTGTGTGTGTGTGTGTGTGTGTGTGTGTGTGTGTGTGTGTGTGTGTGTGTGTGTGTGTCCATGGGTCCATGTGTGTGTGCATCAGCAAACTCTGAAAGAAACATTGATGGTCCTGTGAGTGGGAAAGAGAAGGGGTTGTGGCTTTTGCTGCGTGACCTTGCGTCACGCTCAGACCCTTCCCCAGGCGGACAGCAGTGCCCTGTCAGGTCTGGGTGAGAAGAGACCCTTTTAGAGGTAATTAACTATTGATTCTAGAGAGGCTAATGAGAAACGAGCGAACACAGCCCTGATGAGACCGAGACGCCTGATTGGCTGAGCTCCAACAGGAAGAGGGACTGGGTGGGGAAGTGGAAGGAACTTCTAAAGGTTAAAGGTCAAGGTGACTTCCGAGATTCCTTCTTTCCGTTCATTATCTTACAGGAGCTGCCAGATTACTCAGTATGTGCCTCAAATACTTGCTGTTTGTCTGTAGTGCACCTTATCTTACAATTATAGTATTTTACATCAGCAAAGTAGTTGAGTAGCTCTGAGAAGATGGTTTGAGACAATCAAGAACTGCATAGAGTTAAGTTAATATGAGTGGGAACTGCTTGTCAACAGCACAGTATTGCAAGGAGCCATTTTGGATAGTGAGTATAAAGGTCACATATCATCAGTCATTATCCCTGTATAATGATGTGTATCCTCCTACTGTATGGTCACTGTCAAATGTTGATCTTAGCAGGCAGTGAGACAAGTGGAACAAGTCCTGTTTCCTAGAATGGAGAGATGGATGGATTTAGAAGTGAGAGAATGGAGAGGTGGAGGGGTGGAGAGGTGGGATAATGGAGAGGTGGAGGGGTGGAGAGGTGGGATAATGGAGAGGTGGAGAGATGGAAGGGTGTGAGAATGGAGGGATGGAGAGGTGGGATAAAGAAGAGGTGGAGGGATGGAGGGGTGTCAAAATTCAGTAGTGGAGGGATGGAGGGGTGGGAGAATGGAGAGGTGGAGGGGTAGAGAGTGGGAGGGATGGAGGGGTAGGAGAATGGAGAGATGGAGAGGTGGAGGGATGGAGGGGTGGGAGAATGGAGAGATGGAGGGGTGGGAGAATTCTTGAGGAAAATTGGCTGGCGTGTGGAAGATAGAGTGCGATGGAGAGAGTGTGAGAGAGAGAGTAGGCAGATTAAGACAAAGGAAGGAGGGGATAGTAAAACGTAGGGCTTTGTGTCTGCCCCATGGTTCTCTGATAATGAGGAGGCCTGCTAAAACGCCTGTCAGCCCTCAATCAGACATGCCAGGGTGTGTGTGTGTGCGCCAGCCTCATCTGAATATGAAAATGAATCGTAAGGCCTGACTGTGTGCGTTCTGTCTATGAAGTCTTTTTTTCTCTCCTCCTTTCTGAAAGCTATTAAAAACCCTGTCCCTTTGATCAGGGCGTCACACATTGTTAGACACCTCCTCATCTCCCTTCACTGCCATGCCTGTCAAGGTGGAGTATGTGTGTGTGTGTGTGTGTGTGTCTAGGTGGAGTATGTGTGTGTGTGTGTGTGTGTGTGTGTGGGGGGGGGGGGGGGGGTGTCTAGGTGGAGTATGTATGTGTGCGTGTGTCTAGGTGGAGTATGTATGTGTGTGTGTGTGTGTGTGTGTGTGTGTGTGTGTGTGTGTGTGTGTGTGTGTGTGTGTGTGTGTGTGTGTGTGTGTGTGTGTGTCTAGGTGGAGTATGTGTGTGTGTGTGTGTGTGTGTGTGTGTGTGTGTGTGTGTGTGTGTGTGTGTGTGTGTGTGTGTGTGTGTGTGTGTGTCTAGGTGGAGTATGTGTGTGTGTGTGTGTGTGTGTCTAGGTGGAGTATGTGTGTGTGTGTGTGTGTGTCTAGGTGGAGTATGTGTGTGTGTGTGTGTGTGTCTAGGTGGAGTATGTGTGTGTGTGTGTGTGTGTCTAGGTGGAGTATGTGTGTGTGTGTGTGTGTGCGTGTGTGTGTCTAGGTGGAGTATGTGTGTGTGTGTGTGTGTGTGTGTGTGTGTGTGTGTGTGTGTGTGTGTGTGTGTGTGTGTGTGTGTGTGTATGTGTGTGTGTGTGTGTGTGTGTGTGTGTGTGTGTGTGTGTGTGTGTGTGTGTGTGTGTGTGTGTGTGTGTGTGTGTGTGTGTGTATCTAGGTGGAGTATGTATGTGAGTGTGTGTGTGTGTCTAGGTGGAGTGTGTGTGTGTGTGTGTGTGTGTGTGTGTGTGTGTGTGTGTGTGTGTGTGTGTGTGTGTGTGTGTGTGTGTGTGTGTGTGTGTGTGTGTGTGTGTGTGTGTGTGTGTGTATGAACATTAACCTCTGGAGTAGGGTAATACCCATAGAGAGTTGCAGTCTCCACCACACTGAGGTTAGCCTGTCAACACTACTCCATGTTTACACTAGTCCAACCTGGTGGGAACTATCTAGGGGGAAATAACTTCAACTCAAAAGAATGACAAAGCTTAACCCTTTCCCTTCCCAATTTCCATTAATTTCCATATGATGAATTGAAGCATCTAAGACCAGAAGTTTTTCCTAAACAATTTTCCTGACGTGGAAAAACTATGGGTCTTATATTACATATCTGATGGATGTGGTACCCATGTGGTGTGTGATCTGTGTGAGTATTCAACACCAGACTACACTGAGATATCAGCAAGCCGTATGGTGTGTGATCTGTGTGAGTATTCAACACCAGACTACACTGAGATATCAGCAAGCCGTATGGTGTGTGATCTGTGTGAGTATTCAACACCAGACTACACTGAGATATCAGCAAGCCGTATGGTGTGTGATCTGTGTGAGTATTCAACACCAGACTACACTGAGATATCAGCAAGCCGTATGGTGTGTGATCTGTGTGAGTATTCAACACCAGACTACACTGAGATATCAGCAAGCCGTATGGTGTGTGATTTGAACTGTGAACCACTTTGATACTTTGTTTCATTGACGGTCTTTATAGACAAGTATAGTTTAATCAGGAGTGTCTGATATTCTGTTGTGTTTGTGAGTTGTCTTGGATTCTTGTTTTGGATTTTAGGTACTAGATACTCTCAGATACACAGACACACGGCAGATGGCAAATCTACCTTCAATCTGCAATATACTGTACAACACGATCCATCACACACACACACACACACACACACACACACACACACACACACACACACACACACACACACACACACACACACACACACACACACACACACACACACACACACACACACACACACACCTTCTTAACAAACCACAGGATTTACGACATCTGTCACTTCCCTTTGAGCCATGATTTGATCACAGTCCTCATTCATCTGTCCAAATCATAATCAACACAGACAGAGAACGAACAGAGAGAGAGAGAGAGAGAGAGAGAGAGAGAGAGAGAGAGAGAGAGAGAGAGAGAGAGAGAGAGAGAGAGAGAGAGAGAGAGAGAGAGAGAGAGAGAGAGAGAGAGAGAGAGAGAGAGAGAGAGAGAGAGAGAGAGAGAGAGAGCTTTTCAGATTTCCTTTTTTCTGTTTTCCCCTGACTCTGTCTATCCATCATGGTTTTGGATACGGCCGTGTGAGGTTTATCAAAGAAAGCACATTTCACGTTGTTACCTGAGCTGCAATGCAATTGATTGAGAACATCTGTAGAGATATGCAGGCCCACTTTTCCCCACTTTAACCCATCGATACTAGAGGAGGAGTGGTATCTGCTTTCAGCCAATCATTGACAGGTGTCTAAGAAGCCTATACTCCTTATGTCCAGCTCAGTGATTTCACCCCCGGATGCACACATACGTGCAAACACACAACCACTCACATGCACAATGGCGTGAACGAGCACACACACAACCCCCACCACCCCCTTCTCTATGACATCAACATCACATGACCAAGGACATATACACCAAACCCTTTGTTTCACTGTGAGATCTCATGGCTTAGGCAGGCCCTGTATCAAGTGTCTCTATAAGTGTTTTCATAAGTGTCCATATGGGTGTATTTTAGCCTAGTTTGAAATGGAAACGTTATAAGAGTGATATTGGTCTCAGAGTGGATGGATGGGAGGTCTAGCCAAGCCAGTGCTGTTCAGTACAGCACGGCAGTGGAGAGAAGCTGAAACCAGGTGGGCTGTTAAGTTTTTAATGGAGGCCCTTTATAAGTTTTATAATAACCTCTATTTAAAGGTTTACAGATGTAGGATCTTAATTGGATCACCCTGTTGCAGGAGAACTTCCCAGCAATGCAGGAAATGTAAAACTTGTAGTGTATTTTAGGTTTAGGTCCACTTTGAAATTTCAGACTTGATTTTCCCTTACAATTTTTTTTATATACCTCTACAAAAATGTCCATTAATTATAATCCACATAACATTTCACATTTCCTGTTGCTGCAGGATTATTTTCCTGTTGTAGCAAACTGGCTCAAACAAAGATCCTACATCTGTAGGAGCCCTTGTGAAGGAGGACTCTTAACCTGTCTGTCTGGCTGTCTGGTGGGCTGTCTGTGTCTGCCTGCACTACACTCTAGTACTCTATAATCACAGCATCGCTGATGGAACTGAAGAACCCATGGAGATCAGTCTACCATTGGTTGCTTTCATTTGGTTGCAAAGAAATGTAGACAAAACACACATCACAAATATGAAATGGCCAATGTGCCAGAACATTCACAGATGCACGCATACACCTCCAACCACCAGACATGGGTTCAAATACTATTTTAAGTCATTTCAAACACTTTATATGGGCTTGATTGAGCTTGCCTGACACAATAGAACCAATGGAATACTCACAAAACTGCAAACTCTTCCCATCTGGCACTCCAGGCAGGCTAGAGCAAATGCTGAAGATATGTGAAAGGTTTCAAATAGTATTTGAACACAGGTATGCTAACCACGGCTGGGGTTTAATGGTACAGTGCCTTCAGGAAGTATTCATACCCCTTGACTTATTTCACATTTTGTTGTGTTGTAGCCTGAATTCAAAATGGATGAAATATTATATATTTTTTCACCCATAATGACAAAAACATGTTAGCTAATGTATTGAAAATGAAATGCATACTGTAAATGAGAAATTTCTGTATTTCATTTTCAATAAATTAGCTAACATGTTTTTGTCATTATGGGTGAAAAAAATGCAGGCTATAACACAACAAAATGTGAAATAAGTCAAAGGGTATGAATACTTCCTGAAGGCACTGTACCATTAAACCCCACCCGTGGTTAGCATACCTGTGTTCAAATACTATTTGAAACGTTTCACATATCTTCAGCATTTGCTCTAGCCTGCCTGGAGTGCCAGATGGGAAGAGTTTGCAGTTTTGTGAGTATTCCATATGGCAAGTATTCACACCCTTGAGTCAATACTTTGTAGAAGCACCTTTGACTGTGATTACAGCTGTGCGTCTTTCTGGGTAAGTCTCTAAGAGCTTTCCACACCTGGACTGTGCAACATTTGCCCAATATTCTTTAAAAAAAAATCAGGCTCTGTCAAATTGGTGTTGATCATTGCTAGGCAACCATTTTGAGCTATTGCCATAGCTTTTCAAGCAGATTTAAGTAAAAAATGTAACTCTGCCACTCAGGAACTTTCACTGTCTTCTTGGTAAGCAACTCCAGTGTAGATTTAGCCTTGTGTTTTAGGTTATTGTCCTGCTGAAAGGTGAATTCATCTCCCAGTGTCTGGTGGAAAGCAGACTGAACCAGGTTTTCCTCTAGGATTTTGCCTGTGCTTAGCTCAATTCCATTTCTTTTTTATCCTGAAAAACTCCCCAGTCCTTAGCGATTACAAGCATACCCATAACACTATGCTTGAAAATATGGAGAGTGATTCTCAGTAATGTGTTGTATTGGATTTGCCCCAAACATAACACTTTGTATTTAGGACAAAGGGTGAATTGCGTTGCCACATTTTTTGCAGAATTACTTTAGTGCCTTGTTGCAAACAGGATGCATATTTAGGAATATTTGTATTCTGTACAGGCTTCCTTCTTTTCACTCTGTCAATTAGGTTAGTATTATGGAGTAACTACAAGATTGTTGATCCATCTTCAGTTTTCTCCTATCACAGCTATTAAACTCTGTAACTGTTTTAAAGTCACCATTGGCCTCATGATGAAATCCCTGAACAGTTTCCTTCCTCTCTGGCAACTGAATTAGGAGGGACGCCTGTATCTTTGTAGTGACTGGGTGTATTGATACACCATTCAAAGTGTAATTAATAAATTCACCATGGTGAATTTTTTTCTCTCTCCCATCTACCAATCTGTCACATCCTGCCTTGCGTTTCTCATTTGTCTGAGGAAAAAAATGGCGACACTGCAAACAGTGAGCTGCTTTATTAGTGTGCACATTATTACGTGCAGAAACATTTTAAAAAAGAGAAGGAGGCGCAGAATATGGACTTAATATGAAATAATAATGATATATTTTTGGTCTATGTTATGGTAAGACCCAGATGTAATATTGGAGTTCAATTTGTATGGCCCTGTACCCCGGGTGGGTGGAGATTTCATTTAAGGACCAATGGAATGGTCTAAAATAACTCCGCCCATCCGGGGCACCGGGCCATGTAAAACAAACTCGCCCATTGAAAAAGCAGATGCGTTCTCTCCATAGCTCCACCAATCTATCTTCCATCACCTTGGTCCACACCGTACGTGTTGTTGTTGCTTTCCTCTTCGCCATCATTATTTTGGTCTCACATGCTGAATGCTGATTGGTTATTTGCAGAAGTCCTTGCCGACTGCTCAGACTGCAAGATGCATGACCCAAATTTCTGACATGTCAGAAAATTATCAGGGCTTGCGATAAGGGTCTGGAGAACGGAACAGCCATCCTTGGTGCGCCCTTGACCCACTCAAAATACACAAGTCCCGACGTACTGATCCTAGCCCAAGTTCATAGGATTTCACCCTAATCATGAAAATTAGTCTGGGACGGCAAAAACGTGGCGAATTTGCATCAAAAATCGTGTAGTGTATGCTTGGCATAATGCAGTACTGGGACCGTTGAGGTTGGTTACACATATGGGATTTTTGGCTCTCATTTGTTCACACACCGTTTTGTATATCTGGGCCCAGACTTCTCCGATGCAGGTAAATCTAGCATAATAGCTGTGAGGAATTTCAAGAGCAGAAACAATTCCTATTTGCATGTAAGAACAGCCCAATTCAATATAAAAAGTCAATGTCATTCAGTACATTGCCTCAATGTCTGAATTGAATTTGATGTGGTCCATTGGGTTTTAGTTAACAAAACTAAATGTTAGCACTTTTTTTATTACGTTTCCACACTCACACATGTACACACACACACGCACACACACACACACACACACACACACACACACACACACACACACACACACACACACACACACACACACACACACACACACACACACACACACACACACACACCCCTTGGACATGGACAGTGGATCAGATCATTAGTATGGACCACCATTTCCTCTCTAACAGCTTTTGATTGCCAAGCCTTTTTCCATCCCGATAACATCAGCACATTTCTAATTGACACATAATTGGGAATAATCGGCTGTCCAATTAAAGGAACCTGCTTGGCCCTGCAGCATGCCATTCCCTTTAAGAAGCTTGTGTTGTTATTTTCTGTTGGCTGAATAGCTCCTTTAGCGAGATAAGAGCCTTGCTGTTGTAATGGGATCAGGGCCGGCTCCAGGCATAAGCGACATAAGTGGTCACTTAGGGCACCGGGCCGCTAGGGGGCCCCTGACCAAAAACATTGTTTTGGGGGGAGGGGAACTCAGTCAGAGTCTCAACTTACTATTGAGAGTAAGAATAGTACAGTACACCAGGTGCAATTTAGAAAATTGTATGTGTATCAGAATTGTTTGTTGTGTCAGTCACTCAATTAGCTGACAATTAGCCCACAACTGCCCATAATTGCTAATAACACATCCGCAACCACCCGACTATATGTGATAAAGCACCCAACCCTAACCCGCTATTATAGAAAATGTTATGTATTGTGTAGTAGGGAATATTCTGAGGTGGAAACTTTCCGTGGGAATTAACAGGAATATATGGGAATTAACGGAAATATATGGGAATTGATGGAAATATATGCACATTAATATTAATACCATTTGCATTGGATATATTTACCATATCATATGGAGACAGAAACATAAACCTTTTACCTTATCATAAGTAGACATATTGGCAAATGATTAAATCCTTCCAATAGGAAGGCGGCTGATGCTGGTGGGATTTGGAGGACGATGGAGGCAACAGCGGAAAGAGCCTCAGATCCACAAAGTCCCTTCCACCAGGTGGCTGATGAGATATTTTGGCACGACTGCCATATTGCATCTCCATCCCAAAGCCCTTGCATGGAGGCGTACTTCACCAGACTGCCAAGAACCTTGCCCTCATCCAGGCCAAGGTGGCGAGACATGGTAGTGATGACACCATAGGCCTTGTTGATCTCTGCACCAGACAGGATGCTCTTGCCAGCATACTTGGGGTCCAATATGTACGTTGCGGCATGTATGGGGTTCAGGCAGAAGTCTTCAAGCTTTTTGATGTATTTCAGAACTGCAATTTCCTCAGCTTGGAGCAACAGTGAAGTGGGCAGGGCAGTACGGATTTCTTCTCTTACATCTGCAAACAGAGTCTGAACATCAGACAGGATGGCATTGTCTCTCTCAATCTGTGCAATGGCTACTGCTATAGGTTTCAGGAGTTTCAGGCTGCTTACCACTCTCTCCCAAAATACATCATCCAGGAGGATCATCTTGAAGGGGCTGTCCATATCAGCAGACTGTGATATGGCCATTTCTTGGAGAGACTCCTTCCCCTCCAGGAGACTGTCAAACATGATGACAACACCACCCCAAATGGGTGTTGCTGGGCAGCTTCAATGTGGTGCTCTTATTCTTCTCACTTTGCTTGGTGAGGTAGATTGCTGCTGTAACTTGATGACCCTTTTACATACCTAACCATTTCCTTGGCTCTCTTGCAGAGTGTATCCATTGTTTTCAGTGCCATGATGTCCTTGACGTCCAGATTCAATGCATGAGCAGCACAGCCAATGGGTGTGGTGTGAGGGTAGGACTTCTCCACTTTAGACCAAGCAGCCTTCATGTTCACAGCATTGTCTGTCACCAGTGCAAATACCTTCTGTGGTCCAAGGTCATTGATGACTGCCTTCAGCTCATCTGCAATGTAGAGGCCGGTGTGTCTATTGTCCCTTGTGTCTGTGCTCTTGTAGAATACTGTTTGAGGGGTGGAGATGATGTAGTTAATTATTCCTTGCCCACGAACATTCGACCACCCATCAGAGATGATTGCAATACAGTCTGCTTTCTCTATGATTTGCTTGACCTTCACTTGAACTCTGAACTCTGCATCCAGAAAATTAGTAGATAAAGCATGTCTGGTTGGAGGGGTGTATGCTGGGTGAAGAACATTCAGAAATCTCTTCCGATGCACATTGCCTGTGAGCATCAGAGGTGAACCAGCTGCATACACAGCTCGAGCAAGACATTCATCAGCATTTCTCTGACTTCGTTCCTCCATTGAGTCAAAAAAACTTGTGATTCCAGGAGGACCATGAGCTGTTGCTATCGATAAGGTGTCTGATTCATCATTTTCACCTCAAATAAAAGTAGAGGGAATTTTGTCAGAGGTTGCTTGTTGTGAGCGCTGAGGCAACTTTATACACTTGGCCAGATGATTCTGCACCTTTTGTTGCAAACTTCACATATGATTCACATTAGCTGCAGTGAAATGTCTCCACACATTAGATAGTATTTGCAAATGTACACAGCTTTCCTTCTACATTAACTGCAGTGAAATGTCTCCACACATCAGATAGTGCCCGTGGCATTCTCCTGTAAAGATTAGGGGGAAAAATGCAAAAAAACTAACAAATACAATTCCGTGTACAGATAAATAGTTAAGCAGTTAGGTTAAACAACTCCTTTGTAAGATAAATGTTTTAAAATGAAACATGTATAGAAACAGGTGAATTAACACTTCTTAGTTAGCAGGCTCAAGCAAGCTAAAACCTACATGGTAGCAAAAACTAACTAGCAGAAATTGTTAACAAGTTAGAAATTATTTAAACACACTTTGCTGTAGGCTACTATTTACTAGTTAACAAAAAATCATGTATGTCATATACAATATTTTCACCCCACCCAGTATTGTAATCAAAACTTACCAGAAATCATGTAGTCCTTGGCTCAGACAGTGTAGTAGTGTGGGCTCAATAGCATCTCATTAGTGTGCAAGATCTTGATAATCAGCTGTACATGTGATGGAAGAGATGCAATTTCATTGAATTCGGAATAGTTTAACCGAAATATGCCACAAGACCTAGAATTGCCTTATGTGTATGCCACAAAAAAGGTTCACCGTTATAAGCTAACTTTTTTTTAGGAATTTAAGCTAAATTCCCAAAATTCCCAGCTTAACTTCCCATGGAAAATTTCCAGAGAAAGTTTCCGACCCTTTGCAACCCTAGGTTGTAGTCAGAGACGGCATAATTATTTTTTGACAGGGGTGCAGGATTTTTGTTGTTGCCTGATTTAGATATGTTTCTGCTTATGATTTCTTACATTTTGGTAAGCTATTTGTTCGGAAACTCGTCTACTGTATAATTAGATACATGCAGCTGCTCTTCTGTCATTATATGTTGCCCTAGAAGATTAAATAAACTCACCAGAATAATGTCATGAATTGATAGAATGAATGCTTCAATCTAGTTGACATCAGAAAAGTTCTCTGACATGTTTGCTTCTTTCGCAGAGTAAATTCATTTAGGGACCGGGGAGGAAATGCTCAACTCTAAAATAAGCTGTAAAAATGTTCTGTGTAAGATCTCCAAATGATATCAGTTGACTGGTTGTAAGGAAATAGAAAGCTATGAAAACAACCCAACATGTTTCTGATCAGATTTCAGTTCGGCTTGGATGCAGAGCCTATTTTATGTGCTTGAAATACTATCAGCTTTTATGATGCTGATAAAGATAAAGATAGGACCTAACTGCTCAATTGCATTCTCTCAAGATGCTGAAAAAAATAAATCATATTTCTCCACTCCTGTTCCTGTGTAAAAATGTTTCCTACATTTGGTGTATCATTTTACTGAATGCAATGCTGAATTCTGCAGGAAGTATCATTAAGGCTATGTGGAAGGTCATAGACCTACAGTCAATGTTCAGATTTCAGTTTCAATGTAACCCATCTGAACAGTTCCCTTGATGTGCCATAGGCCTATTTGAAGTCCTGTCTTGTGACTGTCGAATTTGTATAGTGCCTCACAACCATCACACATAACATAACACTGCTATCATCCTCTTTTAACATTTAACCAAATCTACCAAATGTCGCTTTATTTTCAACTCTTCATTTCACAACTTTTCTCTTATTGAATTCAACTCTGACATTGTCCTTTTTGCCTCTGTGGATCGATGTTAACTTTTTCATCATTTGGTGATAGGTGTGTAGGCTATTTGGCATGCATACAGTTTGGCCCTAAAGTTTAGGCTTACACACTAATGCCAGATAGCCTAAAATAATGAAAGAAAAACTTCAATGTATGTGTGAACTTAAATGACTAAAACCAGATATTAATTATGTAGAAAAGAGCAGCATATTTTTTAAATAAGATCATATTTCAAAACTAACAACCAGCGGAATAAAAACTAGACAGTCAGGGAGAATAAAAAATTCCCAAAATGTCATGGCATGGTGCCCCTATTGATTTTGTTATAATGTTTGAGTCACTCAGATAGCATAAGAACAAGGCATAAGCCATGGCAAAATGTGTAGAATTGCAGGAAATTAGCTTTAAAACTGAGATTTTTTTTCTCTACCCCATGACAAGATTTGTAGAATTGCAGAAAAGTAACTTTAAAACAGCAAAATGTGGTCTCTGCAGCTAAGAGGAGGGCCTCAAAAAATGTTGGCCACACCCACTCCCACCCCCCCATGCTAACTTTGCCACCGCTGCTTAACAAAATCCTAGTGGAAACACTGGTGCGGGTATGTGTAAATATGCATACAGATGTATGATCTTAATTTGATCACCCTGTTGCAGGAGAACTTTCCTGCGTTGCATACATTTAAAAAAAATATTTATTCATATTTGAGGTTTAAAAAGTCTGCTGAAGTTTGTAATTTCCACTTTGAAATTTCAGACTTGATCAATCCATATAAAAATGTCCATACATTTTATTCCACCTAATAATGAACATTTCCTGTTGCCGCAGGATTACTAGCTCAAATGAAGATCCTACATCGGTATGCGTGTGTGTGGTTCACTCGTCTACTTTGGGTCAGTGGAAGCGACGGTTGGCTCTGACTCTGAGACAGAAACACTGACACATGATATTCATATCCTCTCCATTGTACTATGAAACTACCCCTAATATCCCCTCGAAGACCTATTACCTCCTGGTCCTAGACAACACAATGACAAGGTAAACTGTGGAGGAAATAGCCTGGGATAAAGGGAATATTCTGGGATAATGGGGGAAATATTCTGGGATAATAGAGGGAATATTCTGGAATTTCAGCAGTAGATTTAGGGAAGGAAATTATTTTTTTTCTCTGTAGAGCGATGCTCTTAATTATGCTTATCTCCTAATTCTACCTGGTTGGTTTAGGACTTCCAATTGGCATCCCTGTGCATGTGTGTGCACAATCCTGTGAGACAGAGAGAGAGAGAGAGAGTGTGTGTGTGTGTGTGTGTGTGTGTGTGTGTGTGTGT
Organism: Salvelinus namaycush; assembly: GCF_016432855.1. NCBI lineage: Eukaryota > Metazoa > Chordata > Actinopteri > Salmoniformes > Salmonidae > Salvelinus > Salvelinus namaycush. Next base: position 27,126,343 of record NC_052331.1, read on the forward strand.
GTGTGTGTGTGTGTGTGTGTGTGTGTGTGTGTGTGTGTGTGTGTGTGTGTGTGTGTGTGTGTGTGTGTGTGTGTGTGTGTGTGTGTGTGTGTGTGTGTGTGTGTGTAGGGCGTGTTATTGGAACCCTGCCCAGCCGGTTGTTGCGTATCGTTAGCTTGTCAGTCAGATGACGAGATCATTAGAGGTGTCGCAGTGAAATCTGTCCCCCCCTCTGGAGTGTTGCGAGGTGTCAGATGTTACAGTGAAATCTGTCCCCCTCTCTGGGGCATAGGGAGGTGTTAAGTGTCCCGTTAATGATCCCTCTCTCATGACCCTGTCATTAGCTGCCACTGGAGGCATGTGTAGACTACTGCCATATCCCCATGAACCACACGCCCCATAAGACCACATCACTGACATCAGTGACTGACCTTTTCAACCAGCACATAGTGGACTCCACTATGACTCCATTCTAGATTCTTTCAGGTCAGTCACTGGCTTCCATACGGATGCCATCTTGGTTCCATGCCGTTCACCAGTGACAGGGGTGAGCAATTAGCACTATGCTATCTGAGATTGGGACCTATCACCCCCTCTTCACAGCACTGTCTTTGAAGGTGTGTGGTTTGAGTGTGTGTGTGTGTGTGTGTGTGTGTGTGTGTGTGTGTGTGTGTGTGTGTGTGTGTGTGTGTGTGTGTGTGTGTGTGTGTGTGTGTGTGTGTGTGTGTGTGTGTGTGTGTGTGTGTGTGTGTGTGTGTGTGTGTGTCTGGTGTAGTGATGGCATGTTTTTACATCAGATCAGTGATAGAGCAGCTTCACTAGGAATTTGGTTCTTCATAATCTCTAGGGATATCTTCATGTAATCTAATGCTTCATATTTATGCTTAGTTGCTTTTCTACCAAAAACATGCTGTCAGAAAATAGGGCTTTAGCACAGAATAATATTAATATAACAAATATTATACCCAAGCATAATTAAGAGCATCGCTCTGCAGAGAAAGTCTGGGCCCGTGTACATAAAGCATCTTAGAGTAGGAATGCTGATCTGGGATCAGGTCCTCCACTGTCCATTTCATCTCATTCATTATGATCCAAAAGGCTAAACTGATCCTAGATCATCACTCCTACTCAGAGATGCTTTATGAATATGTGCCCTGGAATTATTATCTTCATACTATTGGAGAAAATGACTTGCACTTCAGTGGCAACCAGTTGATCTGAGTCTGAAAGGTGCTTTTATCTCCACAGTGGGATTGATGTAACACAAAATGGAGGACAGGGGCGAGACATGGAGTCTGTCTGCCCCCTGGGTATAGCATCAGCTTGTCCCTGCTATCAAAGCCTCCCCATGTCAGAACACCTGCGTTTGATCAAGGTTCATATTCAATCCCACTGGTCTCTCTCACTGTCTAAAATATGTAACTCTTGTGTGTGTGTGTCTTTGGGATGTGAATAGCTGTAGTCTTGTGTTACACACACACCACCACATACAAATGGACTGGTTCTACAGTATAGTACACCGCTGAGCTGGTTGTCAATGTCTGGATCAGCATGACAAAGCTTTGTATCCAAAGCCACTCTAATGTATGTATCCCTCCCTCCCTTTCTCCATCTCTATCTATCTGTCTTTCTCTTTCCATTTCCCTTTTTCTTTGCTTTGTCCAATTGTATCTTCCTACGTCTCTCTCTTCCCTCTCTCTGCCTCTCTCTCTCTCTCTCTCTCTCTCTCTCTCTCTCTCTCTCTCTCGCTCTCCCCCTCTCTCCCCCCATCTCTCTGCCTCTCTCTCTCCCCCTCTCTCTCCCCATCTCTCTGCCTCTCTCTCTCCCCCTTTCTCTACCTCTCTCTCTCTCTCTCTCGCTCTCCCCCTCTCTCCCCCCATCTCTCTGCCTCTCTCTCTCCCCCTCTCTCTCCCCATCTCTCTGCCTCTCTCTCTCCCCCTTTCTCTACCTCTCTCTCTCTCTCACTCTCCCCCCCTCTCTCCCCATCTCTCTGCCTCTCTCTCTCTCTCTCTCTCTCTCTCTCTCTCTCTCTCTCTCTCTCTCTCTCTCTCTCTCTCTCCCCATCTCTCTGCCTCTATCTCTCTCTCTCTTTATGTCTATCGCTCTTTCTGCTTCTCTCTCTCTCACCCTCCCCTCTTTCTCGCCTGTACATTTTCAGCCAGACAGAGATGCCAGTGTAATGTGTTGTAGGTGAGCGGAAGCATCTCGTCTGACGAGCAGCAGCTGTAGCCCACGTTGCTTAAACAAGCCCTGCTGTGTGTGTGTGTGTGTGTGTGTGTGTGTGTGTGTGTGTGTGTGTGTGTGTGTGTGTGTGTGTGTGTGTGTGTGTGTGTGTGTGTGTGTGTGTGTGTGTGTGTGTAAGATTGCTAATGCGTGTGAGTGTGTGTGCGCACATGCATGTGTGTGTGTGTCTTGTGTGAGCTGATGAGTACTGACAGAGACCCATGTTGCTTAAATTAGCCTAGCATCTAGCCCAGGGGCACCCAATTGAGGGACTAAGTAGTAACTGAATCCCTGTGTCTTTCTATAGCATTCCTCATCCCATTCCCTCTAGAGAGATGGTTGGATAATCCCACACATGACAGACAACAAAGAAATGGACCCAGTGCCAGTTTACCCTGTGCCATGTTAATTATGGAAAATTCATTTTATTTTATGAAGAGTCTTGCTAAAAGACCGAAAAATACATGCTTTGGCTGTCCTATTGTTTTAGCTACTTTAGTTATAATGGTTTCTACTGTTACTTTGTGATAGGGTGTTGTTGAGCCCTGTTGAGCCCCACAGGGGTCGACTCCATTCCGGTTTCCACAGTCCAATGGCTTGTCTCATTAGAATGGTTGTTTGTGAGTATTAAGCTTCTTGTGTCGTTCGTCACTTTTAATTGGTTGAACTTTTCTCTCTATAACATCGATGTACATGTAACTGCCAAAATAAAGGAAACACGCGTGTATTGAAATACCAAGTATATTGAAAGCAAGTGCTTCCACACAGGTGTGGTTCCTAACATCCCATCATGTTTAAAAATGTATAAAAATGCCCAGTTGCCCATTATTTTGGTTACCGTGGCTAGAATAAGAGATCCCAGTGACTTTTTAAAGATGGGTCTCAAAGGAGCATAGGGTGTTTAAAGGGTGTGTGTGTGTGGCTCAATCACCAGATGTCAACCCAACGGAACACTTATGGGAGATTCTGGAGTGGCACCTGAGACAGTGTTTTCCACTACCAACAACAAAACACCAAATATGCAATTTGTTGTGGAAGAATGGCGTCGCATCCCTCCAGTAGAGTTCCTGACACTAGATACTATGCCAGGGTGTATTGAAGCTGTTCTGGTGGCTCATGGTGGCCTAACGCCCTATTAAGACACTTTATGTTGCTGCTTCCTTTACTTTACCTGCAGATCTACAATAGTGAATTCACAGGCCAGTCATTTTGATGGGTTTTCTATACAATTGAAATGTGAGTATGTTCTAGGCTTTCTATTTCTGTGCAGTGAACCTTGGGTTAGTTTGCTGATGAGAACCAGTGTGGAGCGAGTGTGTGTGTCTATCGGTCGGAACGGAGGGATGGATGGAGGAATGAAGGATGAAAGGATCCCCATGCGGGCTTGCCTTTATTGGCAAAAACAGAAGCTAATGAGTTCCTTCTGTCTGTTTTCCTCTCTCTCTCTCTCTCTCTCTCTCTCTCTCTCTCTCTCTCTCTCTCTCTCTCTCTCTCTCTCTCTCTCTCTCTCTCTCTCTCTCTATCTCTCTTCCCAAAATCAGTCTCTCTCACCCTGTACTCAAGCCTCCTCTCTCTCGCTTTATTTTCTCTATCCTCTGTGTCTCCCCCATCTATCGAACCCCTCCCTCCCTTGCCTTCCTTCTCTCCCTCCAAGCACAGCCACCCTTCATCAGCAGCGATGCAGCTCTACCCTCTCTGAGGAAATGACAGAAATGAGCACATACAGTATACACCGTAGGGGACCTGCCTCTCGCTCTCTCTACCTGCCCACCTCTCTCTCCTTACCTGCCCCCTCTCTCTCTCTACCTGCCCCCCTCTCTCTCTCTGCCTCCCCCCTCTCTCTCTACCCGACCCTCTCTCTCTCCCTACCTGACCCTCTCTCTCTCTCTACCTGACCCCCCCTCTCTCTCTACCTGTACCCCTCTCGCTCTCTACCTGTACCCCTCTCGCTCTCTACCTGTACCCCTCTCGCTCTCTACCTGTACCCCTCTCGCTCTCTACCTGTACCCCTCTCGCTCTCTACCTGTACCCCTCTCGCTCTCTACCTGACCGACCCTCTCTCTCTCTCTACCTGACCCCCCCTCGCGCTCTCTACCTGACCCCCCCTCTCTCTCTCTACCTGACCCCCTCTCTCTCTCTACCTGACCGACCCTCTCTCTCTCTCTCTCTCTACCTGACCCCCTCTCTCTCTCTACCTGACCCTCTCTCTCTCCCTACCTGACCTCCTCTCTCTCTCTACCTGACCGACCCTCTCTCTCTCTCTACCTGACCCCCTCTCTCTCTCTACCTGACCGACCCTTTCTATCTCTCTACCTGACCCCCTCTCTCTCTCTACCTGACCGACCGTCTCTCTCTCTCTACCTGACCCCCTCTCCCTCTCTCTCTACCTGACCCCCTCTCTCTCTCTACCTGACCCTCTCTCTCTCTCTACCTGCCTCCTCTCTCTACCTGACCCCCTCTCTCTCTCTACCTGACCCTCTCTCTCTCTACCTGCCCCCCTCTCTCTCTCTACCTGCCCCCCTCTCTCTCTCTACCTGACCGACCCTCTTTCTCTCTCTACCTGACCCCCTCTCTCTCTCTACCTGACCCTCTCTCTCTCTCTACCTGCCCCCCTCTCTCTACCTGACCGACCCTCTCTCACTCCCTACCTGCCCCCCCCTCTCTCTCTACCTGACCCTCTCTCTCTCTCTCTACCTGAACCTCTCTCTCTCTCTACCTGACCCCCTCTCTCTCTCTACCTGACCGACCCTCTCTCTCTCTACCTGACCCCCCCTCGCTCTCTCTACCTGACCCCCTCTCTCTCTCTCTACCTGACCCCCTCTCTCTCCCTACCTGACCCCCTCTCTCTCCCTACCTGACCCCCTCTCTCTCTCTACCTGACCGACCCTCTCTCTCTCTCTCTACCTGACCCCCTCTCTCTCTCTACCTGACCCTCTCTCTCTATCTACCTGACCCCCTCTCTCTCCCTACCTGACCTCCTCTCTCTCTCTACCTGACCGACCCTCTCTCTCTCTCTACCTGACCCCCTCTCTCTCTCTACCTGACCCCCTCTCTCTCTCTACCTGACCGACCCTCTCTATCTCTCTACCTGACCCCCTCTCTCTCTCTACCTGACCGACCGTCTCTCTCTCTCTACCTGACCCCCTCTCCCTCTCTCTCTACCTGACCCCCTCTCTCTCTCTACCTGACCCTCTCTCTCTCTCTACCTGCCCCCTCTCTCTACCTGACCCCCTCTCTCTCTCTACCTGACCCTCTCTCTCTCTACCTGCCCCCCTCTCTCTCTCTACCTGACCGACCCTCTTTCTCTCTCTACCTGACCCCCTCTCTCTCTCTACCTGACCCTCTCTCTCTCTCTACCTGCCCCCCTCTCTCTACCTGACCGACCCTCTCTCACTCCCTACCTGCCCCCCCCTCTCTCTCTACCTGACCCTCTCTCTCTCTCTACCTGACCGACCCTCTCTCACTCCCTACCTGCCCCCCCCTCTCTCTCTACCTGACCCTCTCTCTATCTACCTGACGACCCTCTCTCTCTCTACCTGCCCCCCTCTCTCTACCTGACCCCCTCTCTCTCTCTACCTGACCCTCTCTCTCTCTACCTGCCCCCTCTCTCTCTCTACCTGACCGACCCTCTTTCTCTCTCTACCTGACCCCCTCTCTCTCTCTACCTGACCCTCTCTCTCTCTCTACCTGCCCCCCTCTCTCTACCTGACCGACCCTCTCTCACTCCCTACCTGCCCCCCTCTCTCTCTCTACCTGACCCTCTCTCTCTCTCTACCTGACCCTCTCTCTCTCTACCTGCCCCCCTCTCTCTCTCTACCTGACCGACCCTCTTTCTCTCTCTACCTGACCCCCTCTCTCTCTCTACCTGACCCTCTCTCTCTCTCTACCTGCCCCCCTCTCTCTACCTGACCGACCCTCTCTCACTCCCTACCTGCCCCCCTCTCTCTCTCTACCTGACCCTCTCTCTCTCTCTACCTGACCCTCTCTCTATCTACCTGACCGACCCTCTCTCTCTCTACCTGATCCCCTCTCTCTCTCTACCTGACCCCCTCTCTCTCTCTACCTGACCCCCTCTCTCTCTCTACCTGACCCCCTCTCTCTCTCTACCTGACCCTCTCTCTCTCTCCACCTGACCCCCTCTCTCTCTCTCTCTACCTGACCCTCTCTCTCTCTCTACCTGACCGACCCTCTCTCACTCCCTACCTGCCCCCCTCTCTCTCTCTACCTGACCCCCTCTCTCTCTCTACCTGACCGACCCTCTCTCACTCCCTACCTGCCCCCTTCTCTCTCTCTACCTGCCCCTCTCTCTCTCTCTACCTGACCCCCTCTCTCTCTCTCTCTACCTGACCCTCTCTCTCTCTCTACCTGCCCCCCTCTCTCTCTCTACCTGACCGACCCTCTCTCACTCCCTACCTGCCCCCCTCTCTCTCTCTACCTGACTGACCCTCTCTCTCTCTACCTGCCCCCCCTCTCTCTCTACCTGACCAACCCTCTCTCACTCACTACCTGCCCCCCCTCTCTCTCTAGCTGACCCTCTCTCTCTCTCTACCTGACCCTCTCTCTCTCTCTCTCTCTCTCTCTCTCTCTCTCTCTCTCTACCTGACCCCCTCTCTCTCTCTACCTGACCCTCTCTCTCTCTCTCTACCTGCCCCCCTCTCTCTCTCTACCTGACTGACCCTCTCTCACTCCCTACCTTCCCCACCCTCTCTCTCTCTACCTGACCCCCTCTCTCTCTATACCTGACCGACCCTCTCTCTCTCTCTACCTGCCCCCCTCTCTCTCTCTACCTGACCGACCCTCTCTCTCTCTCTACCTGCCCCCCTCTCTCTCTCTGCCTGACCGACCCGCTCACTCTCTCTACCTGCCCCCCTCTCTCTCTCTACCTGACCGACCCCTCTCACTCCCTACCTGCCCCCCACTCTCTCTCTACCTGACCCTCTCTCTCTCTCTACCTGCCCCCCTCTCTCTCTCTCTTTACCTGACCGACCCTCTCTCACTCCCTACCTGCCCCCCTCTCTCTCTCTACCTGACCCCCTCTCTCTCTCTACCTGACCGACCCTCTCTCTCTCTCTCTCTCTCTCTCTCTCTCTACCTGACCGCCCCCTCTCTCTACCTGACCGACCCTCTCTCACTCCCTACCTGCCCCCCTCTCTCTCTCTACCTGTCCCCCTCTCTCTCTCTACCTGACCGACCCTCTCTCTCTCCCTACCTGCCCTCCTCTCTCTCTACCTGGCCCCCTCTCTCTCTCTCTACCTCACCCTCTCTCTCTCCCTACCTGCCCCCCTCTCTCTCTCCACCTGACCCTCTCTCTCTCTACCTGACCCTCTCTCTCTCTCTACCTGACCCTCTCTCTCTCTCTACCTGCCCCCCTCTCTCTCTCTCTTTACCTGACCGACCCTCTCTCACTCCCTACCTGCCCCCCTCTCTCTCTCTACCTGCCCCCCTCTCTCTCTCTACCTGACCGACCCTCTCTCTCTCTCTCTCTCTCTCTCTACCTGACCGCCCCCTCTCTCTACCTGACCGACCCTCTCTCACTCCCTACCTGCCCCCCTCTCTCTCTCTACCTGTCCCCCTCTCTCTCTCTACCTGACCGACCCTCTCTCTCTCCCTACCTGCCCTCCTCTCTCTCTACCTGGCCCCCTCTCTCTCTCTCTACCTCACCCTCTCTCTCTCCCTACCTGCCCCCCTCTCTCTCTCCACCTGACCCTCTCTCTCTCTACCTGACCCTCTCTCTCTCTCTACCTGACCCTCTCTCTCTCTCTACCTGCCCCCCTCTCTCTCTCTACCTGACCCTCTCTCTCTCCCTACATGACCCCCTCTCTCTCTCTACCTGCCCCCCTCTCTCTCTCTCTACCTGACCACCTCTCTCTCTACCTGACCCCCTCTCTCTCTCTACCTGACCCCCTCTCTCTCTATACCTGCCCCCCTCTCTCTCTCTACCTGCCCCCCTCTCTCTCTCTACCTGACCCCCTCTCTCTCTCTACCTGACCCTCTCTCTCTCTATCTGACCCCCTCTCTCTCTCTCTCTCTACCTGCCCCTCTCTCTCTCTACCTGACCCTCTCTCTCTCTCTACCTGACTCTCTCTCTCTCTACCTCTTTCTCTCTCTCAATTCAATTCAATTTAAGGGCTTTATTGGCATGGGAAACATACACTACCGTACAAAAGTTTGGGGTCACTTAGAAATGTCCTTGTTTTTGAAAGAAAAGCTATTTTTTTGTCCATTAAAAAACATCAAATTGATCAGAAATACAGTGTAGACATTGTTAATGTTGTAAATTACTATTGTAGCTGGAAGCTGCTTTTTATGGAATATCTACATAGGCGTACATAGGCCCATTATCAGCAACCCGTCACTCCTTTGTTCCAATGGCACGTTGTGTTATTTTTAAACCCTTAAGCAATTTTAGAAAACCCTTTAGCAATTATGTTAACACAGCTGAAAACTGTTGTTCTGATTAAGGAAGCAATAAAACTGGCCTTCTTTAGACTAGTTGAGTATCTGGAGCATCGGCATTTGTGGGTTCGATTACAGGCTCAAAATGATGAGAAACAAGCACTTTCTTCTGAAACACGTCAGTCTATTCTTGTTCTGAGAAATGAAGGCTATTCCATGTGAGAAATTGCCAAGACTGAAGATCTCGTACAACGCTGTGTACTACTCCCTTCACAGAACAGAGCAAACTGTCTCTAACCAGAATAGAAAGAGGAGTGGGAGGCCCCGGTGCACAACTGAGCAAGAGGACAAGTACATCAGTGTCTAGTTTGAGAAACAGACTCCTCACGAGTCCTCAACTGGCAGCTTCATTAAATAGTACCCGCAAAACACTAGTCTCAACGTCAACAGTGAAGAGGCGACTCTGGGATGCTGGTTTGTCTTCTCTTGAGCGCCAGGTCTGCCTACGGCGGCCTTTCACAATAGTAAGGCTATGCTCACTGAGTCTGTACATAGTCAAAGCTTTCCTTAAGTTTGGGCCAGCCACAGTGGTCAGGTATTCTGCCACTGTGTACTCTCTGTTTAGGGCCAAATAACATTCTAGTTTGCTCAGTTTCTTTGTTAATTCTTTCCAATATGTCAAGTAATTATCATTTTGTTTTCTCATGATTTGGTGTGGTCTAAACGTGTTGCTGTCCTGGGGCTACGTGGGGTCTGTTTGTGTTTGTGAACAGAGCCCCAGGACCAGCTTGCTTAAGGGGCTCTTCTCCAGGTTAATCCCTCTGTAGGTGATGGCTTGTTATGGAAGGTTTGGGAATCGCTTCCTTTTAGGTGTTTGTAGAATTCAACGGCTCTTTTCTGGATTTTGATAATTAGCCGGTATCGGCCTAATTCTGCTCTATATAGTTTTTATGTGCTCTAGAACAACGGTGTCCAGAGGAAATTTGTATTTGTGGTCCTGGCAACTGGACCTTTTTTGGAACACAATTATTTTTGACAGAATCTGTGCAGAATATCTAGGTGCTGCTGTAGGCCCTCCCTGGTTGGGTACAGAAGCACCAGATCATCAGCAAACAGTAGACATTTGACTTCAGATTTTTTCTCCCCCCTCCTATGGGCCCTGGTCAAAAGTAGTGCACAATAAAGGGAATATGTTGCCATTTGGGATGAACCCAAATGATCCACTTTGTCCCTATAGTCCCCTACAGTGTTCAACCATCTCTGGTTTTAATGGTGGAGTTATATGAGAGGCCCGGCAATGAAGAGAGACTGTATAGAGATCAACTGTCTAGGGGGGATAGAGTTTCATGTCTGACTTGGCAGAGGGCAGATAGGATTCTGGCTCTTAAAATGGCACAACTAGGTTTAAGTGATGTGGAATGCTATTGGTGGAGCCTCGCGGGACAGAGTGATTTGACACATCCGTGGCAGGAAGCCTATTCGCCATTCTAATTTACACTGACCTCACAGGGGGCCTGTCCAATCAGAGGAAGACACGCGCGCACGCACGCACGCACGCACGCACGCACGCACGCACGCACGCACGCACGCACGCACGCACGCACGCACGCACGCACGCACGCACACACACACACACACACACACACACACACACACCATCCCCACACCATCCCCACTGCCCGCCACACGCACACAATAGAAGATCTAACAGTATTTTGAGACTGAAAACCCTGTGTCTCTGGTTACGAGTTATAGCGGCCCAACTTTGATATATAACTAACACAGAATGGGGGAAGAGGGATCAGGATGGATGGAGGGAGGGATGGACAGAGGGAGGGAAAGAAAGGTGGGCCAGAAGCGAAATATAGAGTGTTTAGAGGGGGAGATAGAGAGAGGGATAGGGAGAGAGAGAGAGAGGATACCAGGAAATGTGCATGTTGGTTCAGTGAGGCCAGTGACTCTGGCTGGTTATTCTTTGTCTTGGATCTTCAGCCAGTATCCTGTCAGATAAACACTGGGGCCATGGAGAGAGAAGAAAAAACAGATTTTAATGAAAAATAGGAAGAGAGGGAGGGGATGTTGAGTGTTGGTGTGTAGTGTGTCTTACAGGGACGAGGAGAGATAAGAAAGCAGAGAGGGGTTGATGTAATAGGTGCTGTGTGTGTTCTCCTGAGATGCTAAGTGTTTCAGCCATGGTGTCTCTGCTTCTTCACCTCTATGACGTACATGTACGTCCTGTTCATTAGCCTTGTGTGTACACAGCACACCCCTCTGATTTCAATTGTCTCTCACGCTCATGTACAGTATGCAGACACACATGCACACACCCATAAAGCAAAACAACAGCAGATTCAATGAAACATCGCTCTCCCTTTGGGTTTTAAGGTTTGAGAGGGTCTCTGCCTCTCCACATCTCAGTAGGATTGCAACGATGAGGGACATGACTGACAACAAGCTATTTGCTTCCCCTTGATCACCCATAGTCCACAGTCCTCTTACTTTGCTCTTTGGGGATTTTAGGTCAAATCCCGGTCAAATTGCTGTGAAGCACTTTGTGACAAATGCATTGGTAAAAAATGCTATACACAAATGACAGTTGATTGACTGATTGATTCCTAGAGTGGAAGGGTTCTCCATGCCTTAACCTGGCTGGTCTGCTTTAACAGAGTGGGGCAGCTGAGATGGCCCTCTGGCCCCAGAAAGCAATCACAGCCCTGGGAGAGAGGAGGTGGGGGAGAGAGAGAGGGGTCGGTCAGGGGGAAATTGAGGGTGGGGATTTAGCAGTCAGAGTAGAAGAGGTGGTGTCACTCTCATTGAAACACTATTATAGGTGTGTGTGTGTGTGTGTGTGTGTGTGTGTGTGTGTGTGTGTGTGTGTGTGTGTGTGTGTGTGTGTGTGTGTGTGTGTGTGTGTGTGTGTGTGTGTGTGTGTGTGTGTGTGTGTGAGAGAGAGACAGACAGAACGAGAGACAGAGAGGAGAGGAGAGGAGAGAGAAGTCTGTGTGTATGTGTGTGAGAAAAATACAGCGAGAGAGGTGTGTGTGTGTGTGTAGGGTCATCTCTTCTCTCCTCTCTCGCTACCACCTAAGATTAACACACCAGCGTGAGAAACAAGTGTGTGTGTGTGAACGTCACTAAATATGGAATGACTCAAAACGGCATGATTATGTAATGAAAAAGTAGCACACCTATCCTGAGACCGCAATGTAAGTATTATGATAAACAGAAAGAGTTTTAAAACAGAATAGATGTACTCTGAAATAGCCAAAGCGGTTCTTCAATCTGAATATTGGTGTTTTTAAGAGAGTGTTGTCAGAACAGTTTTGGGGGTTTTAGTGCATGTGAAAGGTAGCATCAAAACACTATTTCTCATAATGTACCATCAAATGGTTAAGAAACGCAAACTGTTTATAACTTAAATATTGATTAATGTTCAGGGCCAATGGAGAATATTTTTTGGTGGAATTCCACCTTTATTTAGACAGATTAGAAACAGGAGGAGACAGAGAAGGAGTGAATGCGGGACAGGTGAAAGTGGGAATTGAAACCCTGACTTCTGTGTCAGTAAGATGGTACATTTAATTTGAATTTCAATGTCATTTTACACACTCAACCACACAGCCGCACTGTAAAAAAACAACATGATTTTAAATTGAGAAAACAACAACATACACAGTACTTAGTAAAATGAATGCAAGTCATTTCAATGATTTGTTCATTTCATTTTACAAAAACATTTTAGAATTAATATTGCTCAAAATGTAACTATCTTTTATGAGGATAACCAAAGATAGAGCAGTCTGTTTTTAATCTCCTTGCACATCCTTTCTTACCACGGCTCTGTTTTTAGAGGATTGTGGGTAACACTTTTTTTGTTTTTACATTATTCTTTTACACAATGTTGTATGTACTGTATGTTTGAAAAAAATATACAATTCTACTTATATTAAGCAGTTTGCCATGAGGTCTAATGGATCATCATGAATTGATATCAAAACCATCAGGCTAAATAACATTCAATGATGAGACCACCAATTACCACATCTCTTTCTATTGTAGAGGCAAATACACCATCCTGCTCTGCTTGTTTTAAAACCTCCAGTTGCTGCTGGTGGATTGACCACTGTGCTCAACAATGCCTTGCAAAATGTGTTCAACTGGAAAATGATCAGATAAATAAATCCATGTTAAACATTGAAATACTTCAGAAGAAGTGATTTCATTCTGCACTAGAGAGGATTTGAAACATCATAATAGTGTTGAGAAGCTTTAGACAGCGGAAAATACAGCAAAAAAATGTATCTGATTCTGCAAAAAAATTGTGTTTTCAACTTTTAACCATAGTGCTCCCAGTCCCTGGCAAGGTATAATGTTTGAAAACATCTCAGGATGATGTGTTTCAGTACTACAGCAAAGTTTTGTCTCCTTTACGCTGGTGGCAGCTCAGTTGCCACTAGTTTTGGTGTTACAAAGCACTTCATTTTAACAGTGTAGACAAGGTTGTTTCTCTCACACTCCATTGGCCTCCATGTGAATGTATGTTCTACCAAGCAGAGGGAACAGCCTCTACTTGTTGCTATGCCAGAGGAAAGGAGTAGTACATCTGATGAGACGCATTAGTTATAATATGAACACTCTGGTACACACACATCTCTCTGGTCCTTTAGGAGTCCCTATTCACTCACACGCACGCACACGCACGCACGCACGCACACACACACACACACACACACACACACACACACACACACACACACACACACACACACACACACACACACACACACACACACACACACACACACACACACACACACAGGCCAGCCGTCTCAAACACACCTCACACACACACACACACACACACACACACACACACACACACACACACACACACACACACACACACACACACACACACACACACACACACACACACACACACACACACACACACACACACACACACTCAGTAAAAGGATAATTAATTAGTGCTGGCAGTGGAAGCCTCATTCTAATAAATCACTCTATTATCTAAAGCGATTTCCCCACACAGCGCCTCATTTCCTGTCTCGGAGAGGCGAGGACGGACATTAACCCCATGCTTCCTGCTCTACACACTGCCCCGGGTAGTAGCATGTGACAGAACCACTGGATAGTGTGTGTGTGTGTTAGTGTGTGTATGACAGATGTAGTGAGGAGATATGCATGTTGGTCCCTGGGGATAAGGAGAGTTAGCACACAGCACACTCCAATAAGTATTCCTCAGTTAGTCTCATTCAGGGCTTCACTTCAATTCCCACAATATCAGCCATACGGGTGAACCATGGCAGCCAATGTGTGACAAACTGGCTCACCGCTCTCGTCAGTCTGTGCTGGAGATTTGAGGAGTTGAGTATGCCAGTTTCAATAACTATTCTGAGAAGTGTGGGAGTATTGAGCTGTTGAGTGGAGTTGTGTAGAAACTGTACTGTATGCCAGTGGTCTTCAGTTCTGGGGATGTTTTTGTTTGAGCCCAGTAGTAACAGTGAGGTATGTTTGTGCTGGCCTGGAACAAAAGCCCCTACGCCCAGTAGGTTGACAGGACCAGGACTGGAAACCACTGTTGTATGTGGAGCAGGCTTTGTCATGTTCCTGTTTCTAGGGTGACATCACAGCACTGCTGCCAGATAAGTTGTTTTGGTTCAGAACACCTGTGTCCGTGACTGGTCTGAGAGCCAACACGCACACACACATACCTACACACACATACCTACACACACATACCTACACACACATACCTACACACGCACGCACGCACGCACACACACACATAGATAAATCACGTCCTGCTGAGGCCCAGTGAGAGCAGCTCATGATTAATAGAGCCACAGAAATGGGTCATCAACATCTTCTAGTCCTGCTAGTGAATATCACACTGAAGTAGAGTGTGTTTCTTGTACGGGTTTTTAATATGGGTGTGTCTTCTGTCTGTGATCTCTAGAGGTGACTTATGTGGGGGGGATGTGGAGGGGAAGGAGAGTGTGTATTTTGGCAGAGGAGAGAGTGTTTTAGGGAAGAGAGAGGAGGACTGGAGCGGGGAGAAAGACAGAGGGAGAGAGAAGAGAGGGGAGAAAGACAGAGGGAGAGAGATACAGAGGGGAGAAAGAGAGGGAGCGAGAAATAGGGAGAGAGAAGACAGAGGTGAGAAGACAGAGAGAGAGAATATATCATATTTTAAATGTTATTGTCTTAAAACGTTTTGTGTGTGTAATGTTTACTGTTAATGTCTGATTGTGTTTGTCTTTGTTCACTTGAATCCCCTTTGAATTGAGAGAGAGAGAGAGAGAGAGAGAGACAGAGGGTGGAAGGGGGGATGACGACTAGTGTGATGGCAAAGAGTCAAGTGTGTTTAGTGAGGCAGTAACTTGCTAAAATCAGCCTGCTTCTGTATTGTGTGACTTTGGAGTCCCTGTACTCACTGAGGGGTTGCCATTTGCTGCCCACACTCCTCTGCCCGTCGCAACAGAGTGACTCAACACCCAGCTTGTCACATTTATATAACAGAGAGGCCACATGCGCGCACACACAAACACACACCAGAGAACACAGCAACCACCTGGTCTACAGCAGAGCAGACTGGCTGTCTCAGAGCTCTTTCTGGTTATGACACAACCTGCTGTGACATACATTTGAGAGTAGTGTTGTTCTAATGCTCTGAATATTCCACCTCCCCTCGGGCTGATGTGGCTGGGGTGGAGTGACTCAATCCACCTCCCCTCAGGCTGATGTGGCTGGGGTGGGGTGACTCAACCCACCTCCCCTCAGGCTGATGTGGCTGGGGTGGGGTGACTCAACCCACCTCCCCTCAAGCTGATGTGGCTGGGGTGGGGTGACTCAACCCACCTCCCCTCGGGCTGATGTGGCTGGGGTGGGGGGACTCAACCCACCTCCCCTCGGGCTGATGTGGCTGGGGTGGGGGGACTCAACCCACCTCCCCTCGGGCTGATGTGGCTGGGGTGGGGTGACTCAACCCACCTCCCCTCGGGCTGATGTGGCTGGGGTGGGGTGACTCAACCCACCTCCCCTCGGGCTGATGTGGCTGGGGTGGGGTGACTCAACCCACCTCCCCTCGGGCTGATGTGGCTGGGGTGGGGTGACTCAACCCACCTCCCCTCGGGCTGATGTGGCTGGGGTGGGGTGACTCAACATTTCTTATTCCACAGGCTAGCATGCTACAGTTTTCAAGGCCAAAGAAATCATCAAGGTTCCACCGAGCCGCTGCCTGCTCACCCCGTTATCATCTAGAAGGCGAGGTTAGTACAGGTGCATCAAAGCTGGGACCAAGAGACTGAAAACCAGCTTCTATCTCAGGGCCATCAGACTGCTAAACAGCCATCACTAACACATTAGTGGCACCTATAGACACAGACTAGAAATCTCTGGCCACTTTAAGGAATGGAACACTAGTCACTTTAATAATGCTGACATATCTGGCATTACTCATCTCATATGTATATACTGTCTTTTCTATACAATTCTACTGTATCTTAGTCTGTTCCGCTCTGACATCGCTCGTCCATTCTGTATGTATATAGTCTTAATTCCTTCCTACTGAGATTTGTGTGTATTGGGTATACTGTATGTTGTGTAATTTGTTAGATATTACCTGTAAGATATTACTGCACTGTCGGAGCTAGAAACACAAGCATTTCGCTACACCCGCAATAACCTCTGCTAAACACGTGTATGTGATCAATAAAATGTGATTTTATTATACTCTATTTGAACTTTACAAAACAAAACTGTTCAGTTTATCAGCTAGTCTGTTTCAATATGTTGAATATTAAGTGTAAATGAATTAACTAAGCCAATTTCTTTCACCATACAAAGATTATTTAATGAGAACGTGACTATAATATCATAAATAAGGACAAAAGTTGCACAGTCATTAATGGCCCGAAATGATTATATCAGATGTCACAATATTTGGAATAGCATATTGCAGAGGTCTTCTCAAATATCGCTCAACCCTACTGCCAACTATATATTCCATTAGTCCGCAAGTGTGTATCACCCCTTCATACAGTATATTGAAGGTCACCCCAATCTCTTTCTTCCCACAAACATACACACCTGGCTCATTCTATGGGCAACCCACGCCCTGCAGTATCCATCCACATCTTTCATCTCCTCCTCTAAGCTATCCTGTGATCCTGCTGCGCAGCATTCAAGTCACAATTAAACATTTTGATTATCTGTTGCTCCTTCTTCCATCCACCTGACTCAAGTAATAGGACTGTTATTTGGTCCTAAGTACAGTGACTTTGCTTCACTTATATAAAAAAGATTAGGAAAAGTCATTACGTAGATGTTTTCAATTAATTTGATGGTTGCTATGGCTGGCTAATGTTACAGCTATTTTCAGGTCTCTCCAGAGATGTTCGATCGGGTTCAAGTCCGGGCTCTAGCTGGGCCACTCAAAAACATTCAGAGACTTGTCCTGAAGCCACTCCTGCGTTGTCTTGGCTGTGTGCTTAGGGTCGTTGTTCTGTTGGAAGGTGAACCTCAGTCTGAGGACCTGAGCGCTCTGGAGCAGGTTTTCATCAAGGATCTCTCTGTACTTTGCTCCGTTCATCTTTGCCTCGATAATGACTAGTCTCCCAGTCCCTGCCGCTGAAAAACATCCCCACAGCATGATGCTGCCACCACCATGATTCATCGTAGTGATGGTTTCCTCCAAAAGTGTTTCCTCCAAAAGGTTTCCTCCAAAAGTGACGCTTGGCATTCAGGCCTAAGAGTTGAATCTTGTTTCTCATGGTATGAGTCTTTAGGTGACTTTTGGCAAACTCCAAGCAGGCTATCATGCCTTTTACTGAGGAGTGGCTTCCGTATGACCACTCTACCATAAAGGCCTGATTGGTGAAGTGCTGCAGAGATGGTTGTCCTTCTGGAAGGTTCTCCCATCTCCACAGAGGAACTCTAGAGCTCTGTCAGAGTGACCTCCCTGACCAAGGCTCTTCTCCGCTGATTGCTCAGTTTTACAGGCGGCCAGGTCTAGGAAGGCTCATGGTGGTTACAAGCAAAGGGTCTGAAATATTATGTAAATAAGGTGTTTATGTTTTTTATTTGTGATACATTTGCAAAAAATTCTAAATACTTGTTTTTGCTTTGTCATTTTGGGGTATTGTGTGTAGATTGCTGTTGGATTTTAATTTATTTAACCCATTTTAGAATAAGGCTGTAACGTAACAAAATGTGGAAAAAATCAAGGGGTCTGAATACTTTCCGAAGACACTGTATGTTGACATGTGTGTTTAGATCTGAAACATGCTGTACTTTCATCTATTTAGGGAGCTTTGTCATGCCTGCTCTTGCATGAATATCATAACCAACATTAACTAATGACTGATCTTCATCTAACGTGAGCGTAAACTGAGAAACGGGGAAATGGAGGTTGCAATATTGACACTAACAAGCCATTAGAAATGGAGTAAATTTGACAATTTAGTCCTTTAGCAGACACTCTTATCCAGGTTGACTTCAAATTAGAGTATATCCCTGACAGCCACTACGGGTAGTTAAAATAACACACCTCTTAAACCACTACAGGTAGTTAAAATAACACACCTCTTAAACCACTACGGGTAGTTAAAATAACACACCTCTTAAGCCACTACAGGTAGTTAAAATAACACACCTCTTAAGCCACTACAGGTAGTTAAAATAACACACCTCTTAAACCACTACAGGTAGTTAAAATTACACACCTCTTAAACCACTACGGGTAGTTAAAATAACACACCTCTTAAACCACTACGGGTAGTTAAAATAACACACCTCTTAAGCCACTACGGGTAGTTAAAATAACACACCTCTTAAGCCACTACGGGTAGTCAAAATAACACACCTCTTAAGCCACTACGGGTAGTTAAAATAACACACCTCTTAAGCCACTACGGGTAGTTAAAATAACACACCTCTTAAGCCACTACGGGTAGTTAAAATAACACACCTCTTAAGCCACTACAGGTAGTTAAAATAACACACCTCTTAAACCACTACGGGTAGTTAAAATAACACACCTCTTAAGCCACTACGGGTAGTTAAAATAACACACCTCTTAAGCCACTACAGGTAGTTAAAATAACACACCTCTTAAGCCACTACGGGTAGTTAAAATAACACACCTCTTAAGCCACTACAGGTAGTTAAAATAACACACCTCTTAAACCACTACGGGTAGTTAAAATTACACACCTCTTAAACCACTACGGGTAGTTAAAATAACACACCTCTTAAGCCACTACGGGTAGTTAAAATAACACACCTCTTAAGCCACTACAGGTAGTTAAAATAACACACCTCTTAAACCACTACAGGTAGTTAAAATAACACACCTCTTAAACCACTACGGGTAGTTAAAATTACACACCTCTTAAACCACCATGGGTAGTTAAAATAACACACCTCTTAAGCCACTACGGGTGGTTAAAATAACACACCTCTTAAGCCACTACAGGTAGTTAAAATAACACACCTCTTAAGCCACTACAGGTAGTTAAAATAACACACCTCTTAAGCCACTACAGGTAGTTAAAATAACACACCTCTTAAACCACTACGGGTAGTTAAAATAACACACCTCTTAAGCCACTACAGGTGGTTAAAATAACACACCTCTTAAGCCACTACAGGTAGTTAAAATAACACACCTCTTAAGCCACTACAGGTAGTTAAAATAACACACCTCTTAAGCCACTACAGGTAGTTAAAATAACACACCTCTTAAGCCACTACAGGTAGTTAAAATAACACACCTCTTAAACCACTACGGGTAGTTAAAATAACACACCTCTTAAGCCACTACAGGTAGTTAAAATTACACACCTCTTAAGCCACTACAGGTAGTTAAAATAACACACCTCTTAAGCCACTACAGGTAGTTAAAATTACACACCTCTTAAGCCACTACAGGTAGTTAAAATAACACACCTCTTAAGCCACTACAGGTGGTTAAAATAACACACCTCTTAAGCCACTACAGGTAGTTAAAATAACACACCTCTTAAACCACTACAGGTAGTTAAAATAACACACCTCTTAAGCCACTACAGGTAGTTAAAATTACACACCTCTTAAACCACTACAGGTAGTTAAAATAACACACCTCTTAAGCCACTACAGGTGGTTAAAATAACACACCTCTTAAACCACTACAGGTAGTTAAAATAACACACCTCTTAAGCCACTACAGGTAGTTAAAATAACACACCTCTTAAGCCACTACAGGTAGTTAAAATAACACACCTCTTAAGACACTACAGGTGGTTAAAATAACACACCTCTTAGAGGGCACTGTAATCAACCAGAGGTCAAGAGTCTGGTGGATAGGGACACTCTCCTTTGCCTGGAGTTAAAAGGGATAGTTCACCTCAAATGCCTTTTCAGTGACTTTTCCCATCACCTGTGAATATGTGCTCTCTTTACCTCCATAGTCTACTCTCCTCTCTCATAGAGGGTTAGAAGTAATGTCCACCGTTCCAAGGGGTGTGTAGGTGGAACAGACCATTCCCAGGGGTGTGTAGGTGGAACAGACCATTCCCAGGGCTGTGTAGGTGGAACAGACCATTCCCAGGGGTGTGTAGGTGGAACAGACCATTCCCAGGGGTGTGTAGGTGGATCAGACCATTCCCAGGGGTGTGTAGGTGGAACAGACCGTTCCCAGGTGGACATGCCGGCTGAACGGGTTTAGTCTAGGCCAGGTGAAGTGGTGTCAGGGGAGAGGGGAGAAGGATTACTACCAAACCACTGTTTATGTCTCTGTAATGCCTGCTCTGTTTACCTTTACTCCAAAGAGCCAGACAGACACAAACAAACACAGACAGACACACACACAGACAGACATACACACACACACACATCTGTTGACATTCAGTTGGTCCATTAAGAGGCTGTTATCGCTCAGATTGAGGCAGGATTTTTTCTCGGAGTATGTGTGGCGTGAAATTATTCATACTTCCAATAAGATCTGGGAAGATAAACCCAAAACTATCGACACTGAACATACCGTACACTTATCGCGGGTATTTCGTTCTTATCATTCATTACGATAAGTAGCCTATACAAGAGAAATGTGTAGTTTGAAATGAAATAAATTTGCTAATAATGGTGATTGTTAATGGGCCAATTGATGGCTACAACAATCAAACTAGTAGTAGTAAAATAAATACATGAATTGTAGTGCACATTAATGGTATTAACTTATTGTTCTATTTATTGTTTCACAGGAATTCAGGCACTTTATCGCAATATGGATTTTTGTCCATATCGCCCAGCTCTACTTCCAACTGTCTGTTATCCTACAGTGTGTGCAAGCGACATGCATGTGTGTTTCCAGAACGTTTTAGAAAGCCAAGCTCTCCTAAGCCAGTAGAAGTAGTACTTAATCAAGTTGATGGTATTAGCCATTAGTACTTTCAATGCTAACATACAGGAGCTAATCAAGTTGACGGTGTTAGCTATTAGTACTTTCAATGCTAACATACAGTAGCTAATCAAGTTGACGGTGTTAGCTATTAGTACTTTCAATGCTAACATACAGTAGCTAATCAAGTTGACGGTGTTAGCTATTAGTATTTTCAATGCTAACATACAGTAGCTAATCAAGTTGACGGTGTTAGCTATTAGTACTTTCAATGCTAACATACAGTAGCTAATCAAGTTGATGGTGTTAGCTATTAGTACTTTCAATGCTAACATACAGTAGCTACATGTACCACCTGGGCATGGCAGTCCCAAAGAGGCTGCCTAACTTACACCCCTCTAACACATACACACTTAAACTCTCTCTTCTGCTCCATTGAGTAGAGTGCAGAGTGTAGAGTGTAGAGTGCAGAGTGTAGAGTGTAGAGTGTAGAGTGCAGAGTGCAGAGTGTAGAGTGCAGAGTGCAGAGTGTAGAGTGTAGAGTGCAGAGTGCAGAGTGCAGAGTGCAGAGTGTAGAGTGCAGAGTGCAGAGTGTAGAGTGCAGAGTGTAGAGTGTAGAGTGCAGAGTGCAGAGTGCAGAGTGTAGAGTGCAGAGTGCAGAGTGCAGAGTGTAGAGTGTAGAGTGTAGAGTGCAGAGTGTAGAGTGTAGAGTGCAGAGTGGGTATTTAGTCAGAGATCGTTGGTCGGGGTAAGGGTTTGCGTTCCGTGAGAACACTCTCCCAGGTCTAATCCACTGGTTTCTGTTGGCGTGAAAGACAAATGAAAGACATGGTTTCACTAGCCAAGGTGAACACGGAGGAGGGAGGGCCAGGGGAAAGAACATACAGTAGACAGGAAGAAAGGGAGAAAGGAAGATAATATTCCGGGACCCTGCAGGATTCCACCCATCCTGGTAGAGAATGCAGATGAGAAAGCGTCCGCATCCCATGTGGCACCATATCCCCTATGGGCCCGTGGTCAAAAGTAGTGCATGTAATAGGAAATAGGGTGCGATTTTGGACGCAGCCTCCAACTTTTGTACAGAGCTAAATCCTCTTATTGATTCGCGAGATGAAGAACACTATTTTTCTCTTCATTATTCAAACCTCTCCAGGAGAAGAAGAGTCTAAAAGCGATATGTTTTAAGACTGGGCCAGCTCAATGATGGTACAAATTACCTCCATAGAAGGGGAATAAATAATGGGTTCACTGATATAATTGGGATTCATGAAAATACCAATGATCGCAACACTGCCAGTAATTAAAGGTGCATTCTTATGGCTTAGAGAGATACAAACATAACTTTATGCCTGTAGTCCTTTGATAGAGTAGTGCAGTTAATGTGTGTGTCCGTTTGGCGCTATTTAGGCTACTTTGCAACAGCTAACTAAGTACATGCTAATTAGCATACTTAGCTACACTGAGTATAGCAAATGTTATAGAGTATAGCAAACACCTTCATACACAATCCATGTCTCAATTGTCTCAAGGTTTAAAAATCCTTCTTTAACATGGCTCCTCCCCTTCATCTATACTGATTGAAGTGGATTTAATAAGTGACATCAAAAAGAGATCATAGCTTTCACCTGGATTCACCTAGACAGTCTATATCATGGAAGAAGCAGGTGTATATCTAGTTTAAATGCACCTCAGACACTGCTGCCCTATTTACATGTACATAGTCATTCTCCATGACCGACCTGAGTAAAACATTTGTACGTGTTAACCCTCGCAAGGCTGCCGGCCCAGACGGCATCCCTCAGAGCATGTGCAGACCAGCTGGCTGGTGTGTTTACGGACATATTCAATCAATCCCTATCCCAGTCTGTTGTCCCCACATGCTTCAAGATGGCCACCATTGTTCCTGTACCCAAGAAGGCAAAGATATCTGAACTAAATGACTATCGCCCTGTAGCACTCACTTCTGTCATCATGAAGTCCTTTGAGAGACAAGTCAAGGATCATATCACCTCCACCCTACCTGTTACCCTAGACCCACTTCAATTTGCTTACCGCCCCAATAGGTCCACAGATGATGCAATTGCCATTACACTGCACACTGCCCTATCTCATCTGGACAAGAGGAATACCTATGTAAGAATGCTGTTAATTGACTACAGCTCAGCATTCAACACCATAGTACCCTCCAAGCTCATCATCAAGCTGGAGGCCCTGGGTCTCAACCACTCCCTGTGCAACTGAGTCCTGGACTTCCTGACAGGCCGCCCCCAGGTGGTGAAGGTAGGAAACAACATCTCCACTCCGCTGATCCTCGACACTGGGACCCCACGCATACTCAGCCCTCTCCTGTACTCCCTGTTCACCTACGACTGTGTGGCCATGCACGCCTCCAACTCAATCATCAAGTTTGCAGACAACACAACAGTGGTAGGCTTGATTACCAACAACGACGAGACAGCCTACAGGGAGGAGGTGAGGGCCCTCAGAGTGTGGTGTCAGGAAAATAACCTCTCACTCAATGTCAGCAAAACAAAAGAGATGATCGTGGACTTCAGGAAACAGCAAAAGGAGCACCCCCCCTATCCACATCGAAGGGACAGCAGTGGAGAAGCTAGAGAGTTTTAAGTTCCTTGGTGTACATTTCACAGACAAACTGAAAGGGTCCCCACACACAGACAGCGTGGTGAAGAAGGCTCGACAGCGCCTATTCAACCTCAGCTGGCTGAAAAAATTTGGCTTGTCATCGAAATCCCTCACTAACTTTTACAGGGGCACAATTGAGAGCGTCCTGTCGGGCTGTATCACCGCCTGGTACGGCAACTGCACCGCCCACAACCGCAGGGTTCTCCAGAGGGTGGTGCGGTCTGCACAACGCATCACCGGGGGCAAACTACCTGGAAACCTACAGCACCCGATGTCACAGGAAGGAAAAAAAGATCATCAAGGACAATAATCACCTGAGCCACTACCTGCTCATCCCGCTTCCATCCAGAAGGTGAGGTCAGCACAGATGCATCAAAGCTGGGACAGAGAGATTGAAAAACAGCTTCTATCTCAAGGCCATCAGATTGTTTAACAGCCACCACTAGCACAGAGAGGCGGCTGCCTACCTCAGACTTGATATCATTGGCCACTTTAATAAATGGAACACTAGTCACTTTAATAACGCCACTTTAAGAATGTTTACATATCTCACGTTACTCATCTCATATGTATATACTGTATACTGTATCCTTCACTATCTATTCTTTACTATCTATTCCATCTGTCACTGCTGATCCATATATTTTATACTTATATATTCTCAT